>NC_068927.1:42170000-42305000 GCF_023091745.1 Budorcas taxicolor
AGCTGGTCAGGTCTGGGCTCCTGCTCCCATCCTGGTACCTGGTAGGCAGAGCAGTGGGGAGAGAGTTCAGGCTTGTCCAGACTATAAGACTGAGGTTGTGGGGACAGCAGTCTCCTTACCGGGAGAACTAGGATCTGCAACCAGAGCTAGAAACAGATATCAGCCACTGACCTTGGATAAGTCCCCTCATCTTGTCTCAGGGATGAGTGAAAGAATTTGATCTGCAAGAGCACCTCGAGGATGCTATTGTCAACAGCTGTTGGCCCCTTGGGATCTCTAGACATGACACTGCTGTCTGAGTATCAACCCCCTCTCCTCTACGCCCATGGCATTCCACCCCCTGACTACTCCCCAGCAAGGTCCAAAGCCTGCCATTCCCATGTGCACACTGCTCAGAAAGCTCCCAGGCCCTGTCTGCTCAGGACTTCCCCAGACTTCCACTGAATGACAGGAAAGGTACTACCCCTACTGGGTCCCGAAAGTGTGGAGGCCTCAGTGGGGGCCCATGTGGGAAGAGGAATGACTCCTTTTCTGCAAAACCCAGACCAGCTGCAAGGTGTTCCCACTCACAGCCACTCGCATAGCTGCTTGTCCCCCCACTGCCTCTCAGGAAAAGTGAAATGATTTGAGGGTTTGGAAGCTGCATGGGCGTAAAGGTCATTTTCCCCTCACCTTATTTAAAGTGAGAACGCTGAGGCCCAGAGAGGTTAAGGAATTCAATCAGGGACACCGAGCAGGCTGGTGCAGAGGTGGGACTGGAGCCCTCTTCAGGGATCTCTAAAAGACCCTCCAAGGCTGGTTGCTTTGCCCCAAACACTTCCTTCTTCTCCCCATCCTGCCCTAATGGTGGAAACTTGACCTGTCTCATCTCCCATTGCACACCCATGGGTTCATCCCCCTGTCTGCACTCTCACTCCCTGCTGGAGACCCCCTTAAGATAGGGTGGGACAGAGCAGCCCCCAAAGTCTCCTGCCCACACCAGCCTGTCCTTGCAGCCAAGCGTGGTCAGGGACCCCAGTCCTGAATGGACTGCCCTGGCCCCAGGGGAAGGAAGGTGGGAGGCAAGGCCTCCCCCTCAGGTGAGCTGGAGCGATCTCACTCCCAGCTCCCCTTCTTTTGGAAGAACTGAAATGAGTAGCAACAACTGCGACTTAAGTATCCAAGGAATGCTATGCTCCGTAAATTGTCTTTCTAGGGTAGGTTTCAAGAGGATGGCATGGGGAGGCCCTTCTTCTAATTTTTAACTAGTGTTAAGCAGTCCTCGCGCCTGAGGACTGGGTGCGATCTTTGGAACTCCCTGTATCAGTCAGGGTTCTCTACAGAAGCATGCTCTCCCTTCCTCCACCTTTTTGTCCTCTTCGCCTCAGTGGATGGGGTGATGTCCGTCCACTTCGAGGAGGGTCATCTGCTTTACTCAGTCTACCCATTCAAATGCTAATCTCTTCCAGAATCAGCCTCCCAGATACACCCATAAACAAGATTTAAATAGATATCTGGGCATCTTGTGACCCAGGCTGGTTGACAAAGAAAAATGTCCATCACATTCCTGTTTAGAGGTTAGGAAGCTGAAACTCCATCACATTCTTGTTTAGAGGTTAGGAAGCTGAAACACCCAGAAGCAAGGTTTAACTAGATATCTGAGCATCTTATGACCCAGGCTAGTTGACAAAGAAAACTATCCATCACATTCCTGTTTATAGGTTAGGAAGCTGAAACTCCTGAAATTGTCCAGGGTTTCCTAGGCAGTAAGTGGCAGAGTGGGTCTCTGGTCCCCAAACACCCAGCTCCCAGGCTCCTGCCATAAGTACTGTGCCCCATGGTTAGACTATTCACCTTTGACAGAGTGGGAGTCTAGTATCCCCCACCAACCCAATGCTTTTAGCATGCCCAGGACAAACATGGGGTCCCTTACCCTCTTCCTTGTGTGCCCCTTTGGGGTGATGAATTTTAACCCGGAGTGAATCCAGGGAGCTGGCCACCATGTCAGATGTAACCGGCAGATGCTTTTCTTTTTTCAAGAGAGATGTCTAACTCTGAGCACCTGCAGACAGATCCAGGACATGTTGTCCAAGGTCTGGACTTCATGCCGATGGCATGTGAAAGAAGCCGCTTCCTTTACTCTCTCCTTCCTGTGCTGAATGTGGACTTGTTTCCAGGTCAACATCCCCAGAATGGTTCCGCATCCACTGGCTGGCACTGCCAGTTATTACTACACTGGCCAGGGAGTCACAGAACTCCCGCCCCTTCCTCCTTCCTTCTGCCCTCTCTCCCCCTTCCCTTCTTCTCATCATACTCCTTCTTTTCTCTAGTATTATCCTTACAACTGCCAAACTCAAATATTATTTTGTGTCACAAATTCCGTTGCTATGCATCCATCTGTCCATCCATCCGTTCATCCTTCCTTTCATTTTTTTTCTCCTAATGGGTATTTACTTCCCTCACTGTCCCTATGAGAGCAAAGATCACTTGATTCCCAGTGCCTGTATTCAGTGCCCCTGTCCCCAGCCCATCTTTAGAGTTCACTTGTGTGTACCGTTTCTTTGGCAAGTGAACATATCCAGCAGGTCAGGAATGGCCCCTCTGTGCTTTGTCTTTCTCATATGTGGTGAGGACAGAGTGTTTCCTCTCCCCCATCACCACGGGTGTCTCTGGGCTGTCACTCTGAACACATGTGGCCTTTGATCTGGAGCAAATTGACAAGTCCCCGAAAGAACTGGTTTGTCTGAGGAGAAGAACCAAAGACAGAGAATTTGAGTCTCGTTGTGGTGTCCAAATGCAGATTTTGCACTGAAATACAAATCCGTCATTTCAAAAAGTCGACTGAAATGGTACTTAAAAAAAGAATTGCAGCTGGTTTTGAACAGGGCACCGGAAACAAAAAAGTCCTAGCCGAGAATATTATTTGGCCCTGTGCCCACAGCTTCTTCTGAGGGTGAATCGGCCACATTATCATTCCCCTCCAGTTCCGGTCGCTTAGTTAGCATGCTTGGATATAGATGGTCAGACAGATGGACAAACTGACACGTGGCCTCTTCACCTAAGCAGATTTTTCCAGGATGTGGCCACCTCACTGTGGAGCCAGCAGCTTGTCCCCAGACCCATTCACAATTCCTGGTCCCCAGCCCAGTCAGCCTGACCTCAGGCTATGGCCCATTTCTGGACATCCTAGTGGCCAAGCCATGGCCAGAAATAGGTGTCCCCTCCCCCATCTCATACTCGGCCTCTGCCGAGCCCACTGGACCCAACAAAGGCCCTCCATATCTTGGAGACCACTCTCAACACGACCCCTATTCCAGTGCCTTCTAACTCCTGAGTATTGGCCTTCTGCATGTGTCTCCGTGGTCTTCTGAGGTTTCCCAGCACCTGGACCTGCCCCAAGAGGGTGCAGGCAGGAGAGACAGTGAGGTTACTGCCCATACTTGTGTGCTTATTTGCTGCACTGCACCCATCTGGCTCCAAAAGTGTTTAACTCGGATAACAAAAATACATATGGCACAACGTTATTAAGGTCAAGGCAGAGGGAAATAAGGAGTACAGTAGGCTAAGGCCAGGGATCTCATCCAAGCGGAGATGTGCGCTTTACAAAGGTAGTGGCTCCCTTTAGTAAGCTCAAATACAAATGCCCGAATATTCGGTAAAACAGGATGAATTAACTCACTACCAACATACTGTTTTACTTTGAAAAGGATTTTGCCAAAGGTATTTTTTTTAAGGGGTTCTCCTCAAGTGCACGACATTTGGTTTATAACTGCTTCACTCACATGGAACCTGTAAGAAGCAGCCCCAAGGTTAAGAGTGGCCCACGGGTGCCCATGCTCTGATGGCCTAGAGTCTGGCCCTGATCGCCACCTGGGGGGTAATTGCTTTTCTTTCCCTGGCTTTCCTAAGCAAGTCAGGGAGTGGATATTACTGAGTTCTTTCCAGGTGTCCTGGCTCAAGGGAGGTGCCCAGGGAGGAGGGGGCAAAGGTCGGAGTGTGGCTGCTCACAGAAGAGTGACTGGTGAAGTGGCTCATGGAGAGGGTGCCCGAGGTAGTGTGGGCTTCCCTTGGAGAGCTGGGATTGCACCTATGTCATCAATTCTTTATCCGCCTTTCCATCTCGCAGACTTCTCTTTTATTTAAAATAATCCACTTGTAATCTCTGTATATATTAGAGCATGAACCCAATCTCTGATATTTGTCATTTTTTTGGTAAATATTCTCCTCTTCTGCAATTTTAATTTAGCTAATACACTTTAATTTTATGTCAGGTGCTATTCTAGGCTCTGGGATAAAATGATGAGCCAAGAGTAATGTAATCCCTCTACTCCAGCCTCAGGAGGGAAGAGAAAATATTAGTCAATCACAGAAATAAAGCGCAATCACCACTACCTTAAGTATCCTGAAGGAGGGCATACAGAACCTCTAGAGACCAAGTAAGGGGGTGTCTCCGAGGAGCTGAAGGGCTCTGCAGGTGGCAGTGAGCAAGGTCCTTGCAGGAGAGTGGGCATAGGGTAGGAGGGTGGCAGAAGGTGGCTGAGATGAAGGGATGAGTGTCAGGGCCAAGTGCTGTAGAGATGAATATCTGGCTTTCATGAAAAGACCTTTAAAAGGTGTTCAGTGGGCAGCGTCATGATCTGTCTTAGGTTTGAAGAGATATCTAGCTCGGCAGAAGTGGAGAGAATGAAACAGAGAGGACCAGGGGGCACCGGGGAGGGAGAAGGAGGCCAAGGTGGGGAGGGAAGTGTTTATTTGGGGAGGCAGCAGGGTTGGCTGAGTAGCCCGTGCAGAGCTTTGAAGGGGGAGCCGACCAGAGGGCGTGGTCAAGGGTGGAGGGCAGCCCCACCTTTGGGGGCGTGGCTGACTGTAGAGGGTGTGGTTTAGTGGAAGGGCATGGCCAAACGTAGGGGCCTTGACAGCACGCAGTGTGGAGGGCCTGGGTACGCATTGAGGGTACAGATTTTGCGCGGGTAGCCTCAGTACAGGAGGGACCACTTGGAGCCCTGCAGTCTTCAGAGAGCACGTTGTCCATGGCCAGCACCTGCTTGGATCAAGAGGAATGTCACCAATCCCTGAGTCTGCCGTGGTGACCTCCTTCTGGGGCCTACCTGACCTTGCATTCAGGAGGCCCTCACAAAAACCACGTGTGGAAGTGTGGAATCTGTTGTCCTGTAACCCTGGGCCCCCCACCGGCAGCCCCTGAGAGGGCCAGCTAGAAAGATGATGATGTCCTCAGCAGGCCACACATCTAGCCTGCTCCCCCACGTTCTTTATGACCAGAAGTCTACCTGGAGACAGAAAAGGAAATAAAAGTGGGGTTTCGTTTTTCAGGCAGTTTCCCCGTGAGCACCTCTGCTGGTGATACAGCAACAGCATCTTGGCTCCGGCCAGGACACGCTGGCTCGATCCCCATCAAAAGCCCACGTGCGCTCCAAACGAAAAGAGGTGCGTTTCTGGTTTCCGACAGCAACGTTGTTTAATTGATGTCTTCTTACGCCCTCCCACTTCTTGCCGCTCTTTCTCTTCCCTCCCCTTTGCCTCTCCTCCTCTTTTTTTCTATGTCAGGGTGATTTGAAAAAAGTCCCAGAATATGGCAAAAGGCATCGAACAAGGAGAGAGAGAGAATTAAGCCAAATTAGTTACAGCAAAATAAGAGGAATTAGGCTCAGTTTAAGCAGGTAACAGAAAAGAATCAAGCCAGTCTTTCTCTTTTCCCAGCAATGAACCCGCATCAGTTTGTTTTTTTTTTTTTTTTTTTTTTGCCAAAAGGAAAGGCAACGTGGCTGCCTTAGTTCCGGCCAGCCCTCCTCCTCTGTCCCCATGCTCTCCTGGACTGGGATTATGGGTTGGGAAGTCGCTGACCGTGGTTGAATTTTCTCATTATTAAGGTTCAGTGCGAACCTCCTCCCCTTATTTCCTTCCCATTTAAAGTTTCAGGGATAATAAATTCTTTTGATTTAGCAATTATTGGAGTACAGAATTAGTCAAACGCTGGCTTTCAGAACAAAGTAGCATGGGGACCGGGTGGGCTTTTGCCGAGATGCCGCAAATACTCACAGGCTTGCTGCTGAAAGATCTAGGGGAAACGGTGCTTTGTTAAGTCTGGAATTGGATGGGTTTTAATTTAAGAGCATAGCTCCAACCCTCACCTCTCTGAGCAGAAAAATAGTTATGTTTGTGGGTGACACATTCCTAAAGTAAATTGTGCTAATCCACTGTGCTGAAATACATTATATTGACTTGTCTGGGGCTGTGCTTTTCCGCGTACAACATTGAGTTGGCTAGTAATAAAAATAAATAAGAATTATATATCATTTCATTCATTTTTTGTATTACACTTGCAAAATGCATAAGGATATAACACAATGTGTTGCAATATAGTTTTAGAAAATACAATGATGAAATTAATCCTTGATACAGAATGATGTATGCGGGTGGATTAAAGCCGAAATCAGAGGAGTGGTGGGTGCTCTGAAGGTGTCTCCGGGCCAGGTGCTGGACTGAAGTTCAGATTCTTTCTCTGTGGGGTTGTAGAGGCCAGAACAGGCCAGTGGTAGTATTTACTGGGAGAAGGCTCTCTCCTGCCCCAGGGCTGCCAGGGGAGCTGGCCCCGCCTGTGGATGAGGTGGTGTTGGGTGCTTGCCCTCCCTTGGACCCCACTGCAGGGAGATGACCGACTGGAGTGGCCCTGCCCACTAGGCACTGCGGGAGCCAGGGCGAGCCAAGCAGGACAAGTGTTCGCTGTTGCCTTCTTCATTTATGTCACAGCACGAGCTAGAATGGCTCTAGTGAAATGCAGACAAAGGGACCTGGCCCTGGGCTCCTTCAGTTCAGTTTAGTTCAGTTCAGTTGCTTAGTTGTGTCTGACTCTTTTGGCCCCATGGACTGCAACATGCAAGGCCTCCCTGTCCATCACTAATTCCCGGAGTTTACTCAAACTCATGCCCATTGAGTCGGTGATGCCATCTCATCCTCTGTCGTCCCCTTCTCCTCCCGCCTTCAATCTTTCCCATCATCAGAGTCTTTTCAAATGAGTCAGTTCTTTGCATCAGGTGGCCAAAGTATTGGAGTTTCAGCTTCAACATCAGTCCTTCCAATGAACACCCAGGACTGATCTCCTTTTGGATGGACTGGTTGGATCTTGCAGTCCAAGGGACTCTCAAGAGTCTTCTCCAACACCACAGTTCAAAAGCATCAATTCTTCAGTGCTCAGCTTTCTTTATAGTCCAACTCTCACATCTGTACATGACTACTAGGATCTACTGCGATCCTTAGGTTTTTCCTAAAGTCCCTACCACAGACACACTGGCCACTCACCTGCCAGTCTCTGGGCTGCTGGAGTGGGGAGCCCCCAACTGCCCCTGAGAGATACAAGCAGGAGGACTTCTCGGGAAATCCTGGTCTCCTAGTCTAGGTGGGCAGGGGGTGCAGGGAGAGTCCCCCCAGGTCAACCCTGTGAAGTCTATCTTTGGCGGCAGCTTTCCTAGTGCCAGTCACCCCTAAAGCATGTGCACACATGCTAGTGCTCACAGCACATGGGCAAAGGTACAAAGGAAGACAGCCATGGGGGTGTACATGTGGATGTACACCCTTACACATATAGAGGCATACACATGGATGTGCACACATGTGTGTGCAGTCACAGAGATACAGCCCCACACAGGAGACTCATCCCATCCCAGGGCTCCTCCCAGCTGGGACAGCTCCACTTCCTACTTACAGCAGCAAGCATCCCAGCACAGCCCCCGCCACCCGCCATGGCCTGGATCCCGCCCCAGCCCTGTGTGTCCCCAGCTCCAACTGCCCTGGCCCTCATGCAGTCTCTCCAGAGCGAACCCCTTTGTGGACTCCCATTTCTTTTACCCTAGCTCCTCAGCTCCTGTGAAGCTTGCAGTAAGCTCTGGCCTCCTGCACCCCATTTCCTACACCCTCCTTGCACCTTGCTTGCTGGCCTATCCGTGGCTGGTCAGGGGCCTCTGTCCAGAACCCTGTCCCCTCCTCCTTAGTGAGGCCCATGCTCCCCTCAGAATTCTGTGAGTGCTGCTCTAACCCTTCACCTACCTCCACAACTGCCCCATCAACCCAGGCGACTATTTGGTCATGTCTGACCCCCTCCAGCTATCAGCTCTGGGAAGGCAGGAGTGGATCGGGTTCTCTCTCTCCATATCCCCACCACAGCTGCTGTTCAGTAATTGTTGCTGAACAAACAGATGAGTCAAATGGGCCCATGTGGACAGGACTGAAGCCGTGCACAGCACCCGGCTGCCCTCACACGTCCTCACGTTTCACAGTGGAGGTTACTGAGTCCCTGGGAGGTCACGTGCTCCTGACAGCGCCCTCGGACAAGAGCCTCGGTGTCCTGACTCCTGCCTGGCCTCTGACCCCCATTGCCTGAGAGCCTCCCTTCCCCACTCCCTAGCAGAGCTTGCTCACAGCCTCCAGGGGTCTTCCTAAAGACTCAAAGAAGGTACCTCCCTGTGCCATGTTGCCATGTCAGTTACCGGGCTCTGGTGCTGCTGAAGGCAGGAAGCCTTGGGAGGAGTTGGGGCTGCCTGGCCCCTGACGGGGAAACGGGAAGCAGAGCGTGTGGCCCTCACCTTGCAGCCCTCCCCACAGGAGGCTCAGCTCTCAGGGTTCAGAGGCACAGAGCGAGCTGAGATGGATGTGGAGTGGATGGAGTCTGGATCTTGGGGGCCCTGGGAGCCCTGGGGCAGGGACAGTGGACAGAGAGGGTGGGTGGGCAAGGGTAGAGGCGCCTTCTGCAGCTCTTCCACAGTATGCCCTGCAGAGATAGAGCCTGGCTGGGATGGGGGAGGGTGGAAGGTGGGGGAGAAGGCCGTATCTCAGCTGGTGGGGGCCCCAGGAGGCAGGGGGTCGAGGCCCTGTGCTTTCACTCTGCCCATCAGCAGATTGGCCCCTGGGCACCTCTGCACAGTCCAGGATGGCTGCCTGTGCTGCCGGTGGGGCAGAGGTAGAGAAGGAAGCGTCGCATGTGCTGGCCTGGAGGCACTGAGCAGGCTCAGGTGGCCTACCTCCTTCCCCTGCACCCTGGCCAGGCAGCACCTTCTGGTGACTTAGGATGGGGACAGGGCCTGGAGGCCGCCTCACCCTTCTCTGCCTGGAGACCTGCGCCCAAGAACACTCCAAGCTTCCTGGGCCCCTTTTCCAGCAGCCTTCCCCAGGCTGGATCCTGCTGGTCACACCTGCAGTTCTCTGAGGCCAGCCTTCAGAGGACCAGAATCCCAGTTTGGCAATTGTGTGTGTGTTTTAACTAAAAATTGAAAGATAGTTAATTTACAATGTCATGTTAGTTTCAGGCATACAGCAAAGTGATTCAGTTATACATATATATGCATATTCTTTTTCATATTCTTTTCCATTATGATTTATTGCAGGACACTGAACATGGTTCCCTGTGCTCTACAGTAGGACCTTGATGTTTATCCATTCTATAAATACCAGTTTGCATTTACTAATCCCAAATCCCCAGTCCTTCCCTCCCTCTTGGCAACCGTAAGTCTATGTCTGTGAGTCTGTTTCTGTTCATAGATGGGCTCATATTTTAGATTCTGCATGTAAATAGTATCAGGTGGTATTTCGCTTTCTCTGTCTGACTGACAGAGATACGATAATCTCTAGGTCCATCCATGTTTCTGCAAATGACATTATTTCATATTTTTTCATTCTTTTTATGGCTGAGTAGTATTCATATATATATATATAATATGTGTATAAACATATATGTGCATGTCTAATATATTGAGAAGGAAATGGCAACCCACTCCAGTGTTCTTGCCTGGAGAATCCCAGGGACGGGGGAGCCTGGTGGGCTGCTGTCTATGGGGTCGAACAGAGTCAGACACGACTGAAGCGACCTAGCAGCAGCAGCAGCAGTGTATATACATATATATATATGTATGTATGTATATATAAATGCCACATCTTCTTTATCTATTCATCTGTTGATGAACATTTAGAATTTAGGTTGCTTCCATGTCTTAGCTATTGTAAACGGAGCTGTTATGAACATATAAATGCATGAATCTTGTCAAATTACAGTTTTGTCCAGATATGTGCCAAGAAGGGGATTGCTGAATCATATGGCAACTCTATTTTTAGTTTTTCGAGGAATCTCCATACTGTTTCCCATGATGGTTGCACCAATTTACATTCTTACCAACATTATAGGAGGGTTTCCTTTTCTCCACACCTTCTCCAACATTTGTTATTTGTAGACTTTTCAACTGATGGCCATTTTGACTGGTGTGAGGTGGTACTTCATTGTAGTTTGATTTGCATTTCTCTAATAATTAGCAGTGATGAGCATCTTTTCACATCCCTATTGGCCATCTGTGTGTCTTATCTGGAGAAACAGGTCTTCTGCTTATTGATGGCTATTTGGTTTTTCATTATTGAGTTGCATGAGCTGTTTGCATATTTCAGAAATTAAGCCCTTGTTGCTTGCATCATTTGCAGATATTTTCTACCATTCTGTATGTTTTCTTTTCATTTTGTTTGTGGTTTCTTTTGCTGTGCAAAAGCTTATAAGTTTGATTAGCTACCATTTTTAAATTTTTGCTTTTATTTCTATTGCCTTGGGAGACTATATATATTATTTTTCAGATTCTTTTATTATGTGGTAATACAAGATACTGAATGTAGTTCCCTGTACTATACTGTAGGCCTTCGTTTATCTATTTTTATGTATACTAGTGTGTATATGTTGGGAGAAGGCAATGGCCTTCTGGAATGGCCATGGAGTGGCACCCCACTCCAGTCCTCTTGCCTGGAAAATCCCATGGACGGAGGAGCCTGGTGGGCTGCAGTCCATGGGGTCGCGAAGAGTCGGACACGACTGAGCGACTTCACTTTCACTTTTCACTTTCATGCATTGGAGAAGGAAATGGCAACCCACTCCAGTGTTCTTGCCTGGAGAATCTCAGGGACGAGGGAGCCTGGTGGGCCACCGTCTATGGGGTCGCACAGAGTTGGACAGAACTGAAGCGACTTAGCAGAAGCAGCAGCAGCAGCAGCAGCAGCAGCAGTGTGTATATGTTAATCCCAAATGCTTAATTTATGGCCTTCCTTCCACTATCCCCTTTGGTAACCATTAGTTTGTTTTCTATGTCTGTGAGTCTATTTGTTTTCAAAATAACTTCATTTGTATAATTTTTAATATCCCACATAAAAGTGATATCATATGATATTTGTCTTTGTCTGACTTACTTCACTTAGTATGATAAACTCTAAGTTCATCAATGTTGCTGCAAACAACATTATTTTATTCTTTTTTAAGGCTGAGTAATATTCCACTCTGTGTGTGTGTGTGTGTGTGTGTGTGTGTGTGTGTGTGTGTGTGTGAGTATATGTGTATTTATATACACCATGTCTTCTTTAGCCATTCATCTCTTGATGGACATTTAGGTTGCTTCGATGTCTTTGCTATCATAAAGAGTGCTGCTGGGAACACTGGGACACATGCGTTTTTTCGAATTCTCCAGATATATGCCCGGGAGTGGGATTGCAGGATCATATGGTAATTCTATTTTTAATTTTTTGAGAACCCTCCATACTGTTCTCCACAGTGACTGTACCAATTTACATTCCCACCAACAGTGTCAGAGGGTTCCTTGTTCTCCACACCCTCTCCAGCTTTTATTAGGAATCTTGTGTTTATTTGACAACACTGTGGGCTTTTCAAGAATAGATCGGTTTAGCACTGGCCTGTCTTACCGTGTGTGCTTGTTAAAAACCACTGATTCAATTAGTCAGTATGAGAAAGGTGTGCGTGTAGGTGTAAGTGTGATCACACATACAACCCGTAAGCGTGTGAGCACGTGTGTACATTTCTGTGCAGGTGTGAGTCTGGGTATGTGGGTACAGTATGGACATGCAAAGCTGTGCATGCATGTGTGTGTGTGGATACACTATGTACACATGTGAGGGTGCACGTGTGTGTATGTGTGTGCAGGCGTGTTATGCAATGAAAGTGTCCCCCACCCGAATTCTTACACTGAAGGCCTAACCCACAATGTGAGGCTATTAGAAGGTAGGCTTTGGGGAAGCTATTGTGATTGGCTGAGGTCATGAAGGTGGAGCCCCATGATAAGATTAGTGCCCTTACAAGAAAAGGAGGGGAACTGAGACCATCCTGTCTCTGCTGTGTGAGGACATGCTGGGCCAGAAAGGGCTCTGACCAGGAACTGAATCAGCCAGCACCCTGCTCTCAACCTTCCCAGCCCCTAGACTGCTGAGAAGTAAATGTCTGCTGTTCAATCTCTGCATGAGTGGTATTTTGTCACAGCAGCCCAAGCTGACTAAGAAGGTGGCTAATGTCCGTGTGTGCATGTGCGTGTGTGTGTGCGTGTGTGTGTGTGTATGTGCAGCTGCGTGAGTGCCATGCATGAGTGGGCATGCTGAGAGTGTTCCCAGGGCCTGGGGGTGTTCCCTCAGTGTGCTGAATACAGGTCCCTCCTCTGAGGAACTTACAGGGGCCTCTGATCATGACCCTGAGCACATTCCCAGCGTGTGGCCAATGGGGCCTCAGTTCTCCAACCAAAGCTATCCATCTCAGCTCACCACTGGTTTCTCTTCAGTACACTCCCATAGAGCTCCTTCCTGTGTCACCCAAAGGGCTGGTCCTGATTTTGGTATGGGCTGTGGTGTCCATGGCTGGGGTGCAGCTGTGTGGGGAGCTGTGGGGGCCACCAGAGTCTTTACTGAGAGGGTTGGGGAGACAACTCTTCTTCTACTCAATAGTCATTGCTGCATTGGGCTGGGTCCTGAGATGGAGGGAGAACCAGCCTTCCCAACCTGCTCTCAGCATCCCTGAAGGAGAGATGCTGCGGCCTCCTGGAAGGTGGGAGGGGCTGTTCGGAATTCTGCCTGGAGCCTGAATGGGCCTGAGAGCTTGCAGGGGAGCAAGGAAGCCGATATCCTGTTCAGTTCTGAGAACTAAGTGGGCCCCAAGCAGGCACAGAGTGTGCCCTCAGGCAGACAGAAGGTGCCAGTGTGTCTGTGGCCCAGTGCCTGGCAGCAGACTGCATCCTGTGGGAGAGCTGATGCTGCCCGAGGATGGGATGGAGCCGGAGAGGAGGAACGAGCACGCTCTGGAACTGCCCAAAGTAGTGCGGCAGCTGAGGATGATGGGGGTCCCTGAGACAGACTCCACGTGCACCCCAAAACTCGCTGGGTGCAGGGGAGGGGGACATGGTGGGAGGCGGGAGTCCTGCCTGCTCAGGCAGGGTGCACACGCACAGAGATGCTCTTCCCCAGACCCAGGGAGATTAGGCTTCCAGGGGATTGGCGAGGCCCATCCTTTTGTCTTTAAGGAGCTCATGGTTCTTATACTGTGGAGGGTGGAGGTGGGAGGGAAGGGTGGTAGGATCCTTCACATGTGTTTCCATACATAGTAGAATCTGCTATGTGCCACAGGAAGGCCACAGACTGGCTTTGTGGGGATTGAGGGGAGGGAGAGATTGTGAAATTGGCCCTCCTGGTGTGTGTCAGGTGCTGTGCAGGTTCATGCTCACCTGTGTCACCTGGACAGGGAGGGACACCTGACCAGCATGATTGTTTGAGCAATCACACCTCCTGGCGCACAGAGTGAAGCCTTAATCACAGGGTGGTCGGGGAATGCTCCTTAGGGACAGGCAGGATCGTGGCCATTTGTTGCCTTGGCTGTCTCAGGACCCATCCTGGAAGGCCACATCTTTCTTGGAAGGGTCTCCAAAAGCCCAGACAGGCAGATCAGATCCCAGCCCTGCAATATAGCTTTTTCAGGAACCACCAAAGTAGCTCTGAGAGTCCTCTGGAGTCAGACGTGCTGGAGGCCATGGGCAGGATGTAGGACTGGGCCTGGAGTTGAGGACCAAGGCCATGTCACTGCAGAAGTCATAGGCTGAGCTCCGTGTGCCTACAAGGACGCTTCATTTAAGGCCAAGCAGACGCTCTGGGAAACGGTACTGTCACGACTCAATCTCTCAGAATGCCATAGCAATTTAAAAAAAGTATATGTACACTTTTTGCCACATCTTAGATGTCCTTCCGCCTACAGAAGCCGTCAAATAAAAATTAATTTTGCTTTAAAAAAACCACGCTGCATATTTTTGACACTCGATGTCTGTTCATTTGCATGGGACACGTTCTTCCATAATGAATCATCGTAACGCTTAAATTAAACACAGTAAAAGAATGGTTAATGCCATAACACGCTGACAATTTAACCTGGCCAATATTTTTATTGCCTTGTACAATAAACCTAACAGAGCACAACTTGCTTTTGACTGGTGGAAAATCGGTTATGAACCGCCAGGGAGCGGCCAATTTTTCAAAAGCAGCCATTCAGTCATACTATAGCCACTAAGACTTTTTTTTTCCCATACACTATTGCTGTTATAATCTTTTGAGGATATTTTATCACAGCAATAACCTCCTCAAAATCAGTCTTTACTGCAGTTAATGACTGGACAGCTGGAGCTATAACTGGCCTTGGCTTTGCCCCCAGCCATTAGCTAACAAACCAGTTGTTATCTGCAGGTAACAACTGATTTCTTGTGGAATTTTCTTGATGAATTGTCTCACTGGATCAAAGTTATTTTTTCCCCTTTCTGACCAGCTTCATGTATATCAGTGGGTGACTCAAGAGGTGGGAAGTTGAAGGCTCTCTCTAACTCCCAAGCACAAGCCACGGGGTCTGGTCCAGAGGGCAGCTTATTGCCATGCCTCCCTGTGCTCCAGGGGACGGCAGGGCTGGCATCTACCACATGTTGGCTTTGCGAGGGCCCGTCTTGACAGGGTGTGGGGTACAGTGAGACAAGACTGCTCTGCTGAGCTGAACGGCTGGACAGAACGCAGGGCTGACCACCTGGGAGATGCTGAGGACTGGCCAGGCAGGTCAGGCTGAGAGCCATCCCCGGGAATTTGGGGTGGAGGTGGAAATGGGACCAATTCCAGGCACAGAAGTACATGGGATTGACAAGCACCATGTGTTTGATACATTTCTGCGTTTGGATTTATGCATCTTCCTTTTGTGTTTCACTTTTGATCACTGTTATAAAATGTGAGCTTTTTAAACTAGTGATTTAAAGTTATGGAATGTTCATCTGTTTTACAGTGAACATATATTTAAGGACAAGATTAGCAAATTTGGACCTTGGCACCAAAGCTAAATATATTAGTGCAAAGGATTGTTATTGTGATAAAATATTACAGGTTGACCTGAGTAAAATTAGGGGAGGGAATGGTTTGTGCAGAAAGCCAAGCTGAGGGGAGGCGGATTCCAAAGGGTCGGTCTAACGCTCAGTGCCTGTGAGTCCTCCTGGCTTCTGACATAGACTGGAGAGGGGAACAGGCTCCCTCCTCATTTATAATTGGGTTTTAATATTCCCAGTACTTAGCATCAGGAGAAGTGGATGGGGTGCTGCGGCATTAGAGTAATGAGGAAACACTACAAAGTGATCACCTGTTTGTGGCAGCCGTTTGAAATTCTGCAGATTTATCAGTGTTTACTGTATGAGGCTAAGATTCGATTCGAGAAATCACAGTGCTGATTGCAGTAACTTTACATATGCGTCTGTAACAAGCGGGGCAAAACAAAAAATTAATGTTTTTAAAAGCGAAATAGGATTTTTCCAGCCTGGAGAGAAAACCAATTAAAATCACTTCAAATTCTTAAATGAGTTTTAATTTGAGAGAGTGGAATTCTTTCAAGAATATGAGTTTAGCTAAATATTTGAAATCATTATATATCATGCTTACCTGAAGCCCAAGTTGTTTAGAAATTAAATAAATTAAAAATGAGCACAGTATTCAATTTTGAGTTATCTGATGGGTGATTCCCATCTGGGGCAAGATGGAGTTTCTAGAAATGTAGCAGGCCACTTTGGGTAAGTTGGAAAGTAAACTAGGCTTCCTACAAATTCCCAAATTCAAACACTGCCACTGGACAAAAGCAATTTTATGATTTTAAATCATTTTGAATTTCATAAACCCAACTCTTTAACCTTTTGGAAATGACAAAAAGTGCAACACATTCTTAACATTTCTGATCATTCTACACTATGCTGGCCCCATAAAGCTCATCTTTTCCAAATTTAAGCACTTAAAAATGTGAAGTGCTCCAATAAATTTAAATTGGCATATGCTCCGCGTATCAATGGGAAATGATTCAAGCATTAGAGACTGGAAGTGGTGAGTGAGGGCAAGTAAACCAGAGCATCCATTGTCACGGGATTGATTTTTAATGACTTTCTATTGATTTGGTGCCTTTTAAACCTGATGATCTAAGGTTGGTCTTGAATATCTATCACATGTATCTTTGGCCAGCTCTTGCTTCAGTGATTGTTGGTTGCTTTCTGGCAAGAGGGGGAAAACATCTGAGCACATCTAAGTCCTTCCAGGGACAAGAACTGAATAGCCACCTACCTAAAGGGCAGCATATTGTTCACGACTCTAGTGGTTGTTGTAGGTGATAACAACCAATTCAAGCCAAAAAGGGATTTATTAGTTCTCATAGCTGAAAAGTCCTAGAGTGGATCAGGAATGACTGAATCCAGGGCCTCTCCTCCCTCCCTTGTTCTCACTCTTGCTGCAGCTCTCTCCTATCTCTCTTGCTCATTCTCCTTCACTTTCTTTCACTCCACCTCTCCCTCCATCTCTGTTTTTCCTTCCTGATGTCTTCAGGCAAGTCTCTCTGAACGTACAGCCCCTGTCAGTTCTAGGGGCACATCTTATACTTCTGGGTCCATTGAAAAGAGACTGTTTCTTAGCAATATCCCAAAGGAGGCCCTGAATCGAGTCTCATTGATCAGGTTGGGTCTTTGGCCCATTTCTGAGCTAGTCCCTATGGTCAGGATGATTCAGTGTTCTGATTGGCCTAATCTGGCCAAAAATTCACTTTTGCAAGCAAGAGTAGGGTAAAATCCAAAACACTTGGATTGGTAGTGGGCAGGAAGTAAACATGAGTCTTGTTATGAGGTCTGGAGGTCTTGTCTGTCTTCCAAGTGTTCTTGCCTCTCTCTCTTGTGGGCAGTTGTAGGTTATGGCTCCTGCAGCCTGGGATCCACAATGCTAAGATGTGGAGCAGAGCCCTCATCCAGAGTCCCAGTCAGCTTGGGTTGCTACAACCAGAATACCATAGACGGAGTGACTTAAATAACACATTCATTTTGCACACTTTTGGAGGCCAAGTAAGTGTAAGATCAGGGTGCCCGCATGGACAAGTTCTGGTAAGAGTCCCCTTGTTGGCTTCCTTATGTGGCAGAAGAAGAAAGAGTTGGGCCTCTTTGTCCCCTTACATGGGGACCAATCCCATAATGAGGTTCCATCTGCATGGCCTCATTCAAACCCAATTACCTCTCAAATACCATCACCATTGGGATTAAGGCATCAACATAAGAATTTTGGGAGGACGCAAACATTCAGCCGATGGCAGTCAGCCAATCCATGATGGATACAGAAAGGAAAAAAAAAATATTGGTTAAGTGTGAGTTAGTCGCTCAGTCATGTCTGACTCTTTGCAACCCCATGGACTGTAGCCCACCAGGATCCTCTGTGCATGGAATTCTGCAGGCAAGAGTACTGGAGTGGGTTGCCATTTCCTTCTCCAGGGGAATCTTCCCAACCCAGGGATCAAACCCATGCCTCCTGCATTGGCAGGCAGATTCTTTACCATTGGAACCACCTGGGAAGCCCAGTGGTTATAAGAAACTATAAATATTTTGGGATTGCTTATCAACCTAGCATAACCTAGGCTGTCCTGAGTGATGAGGACAGCCTCATCAAAAATGAGATCCTATTAACACCCAAACCTGAGATATGCAGCATTGACATTGTAGTGAGTGGTGAACAGTCAGGAAATGATTATCAGAGGCTGGAAAAATCATGAATGACATGATTATATGGTGAAGTGTTTGGCAAAATTATCACCTGTAATAAACTTACAGCTCTTGGAGAGAGTTCGGACAATAGAATATTCACAGTGTGTACTAATTACTAAAGGTTTCATTTAGCAAAGTAATACAAGAAAAACATAATTTAAAAATAATTGTCTTGCTTGCTAGCAGGAATGAAAGGGCATACATCAGAGACTTGTCGGGTTGGAAGATGCAACACCTTCTTAACCCCTAACAGTAAAAGATAAAACTGAATCCTTCAGTGACAAAGGCTGGTTAAAACTCAGCTTCGAAGAAACATAAAATTGAGTGTAGTTGTCACACCATCACCAAAACCTCTAAATAGATTCAATTAATAAGATTAAAATAAAAATTTCTCAATTGGCAAAAATTTGAGGGAAAAGAAAATTAAGATCCTCTCCCCAAAGCTTGATAGATTCAAAGTTTATATTAGAAAACTTGAGGAAAGATATAGACAGCTGGTAAAGCTATCCCTCCTTCTCTTATATTATGAGATGGACAATCCACAAGTTGACATCCTCTCTTGAAACCATGAGAAAACGGAGGATGAAGGACAACCAAATAACCCCAAATCTTGAGAGACACTGTGGAAGACTGTGATAATTGCTCATCTAAGGCAGAAGCCACCAGATGTGGGCAAGGAGAATTCATCTAGAATAGTAGACAAATCGGTGGAGGCTGGATGGAGTCTGGTGGGACAATGTGGTGTCTGTGGAGGCACAGGCATAGGAGCACGTGTGTGCCTTCTTGCCAGATTATTCTCCGCAAATTCCACCAGACACTCACGGAGAAGACTGGGGAGAGAAAAATATGATCACTGCAAGAGGTGAACACAACTCCATCTGTTCTCTTCTATCTCTCCTGACACCATCAAAAACTGCTGCACTTAGGGCACTGGTAAAAATCTATTACACCTAGGATAAGAAGGCAGGATAAAACCTTTGAGCCCCTGGGGAAGGAACAGGAAAAGGTCCTAGACTCAGAACCAGAGGTAATCATTCTAGCTATAACTAGAGAAATTTGAAGACTCTGGTGTACCAACAGTAACCATAGCAAAAACAAACTTCAAACTGGGCGTAACTCCTAATAAGATTAACATAAACCACACATTAAAGGCCTAACAAAGGAAAGATATGTCCACTTCCAAGCACAAAAATCTACCTCAGACTTACTGTCCTACACAAGATGTCCAGTTTTCAACAAAAATTGTGAGGCATGTGAAAATGCAAAAAAAAAAAAAAATTTGATATACCTTCAAGAGACAAAATAATTAACCTGAACCATACCCAGATGCTGAAGTCATCTGGCAGATGATTTAAAATTATGATGATTAATATGTTAAAGGCACTGATGGAAAAAATGCACAGCATGTAAGATCAGATGAGAATAGAGCACTGTGAGGAAATATCAAATGGTGTAACATATTTATTATTGGAATTACAGAAGAAGATGGAAAGAGTAAGGCAGAAAAATTATTTGAAAAAATAGTAGCCAAGAATTTTCCAAAATTAATGACAATTACCAGATCACAGATCCAAGAAGTTCAGCAAACATAAAATAGTATAAATAAACCTACCCTGAAGAAATGAACAAACTCAAAACAAAACAAACATGTAGGTATGTAAGGCAGGCAGAAAGCAGAAGACAGAGAAAATCCTGAATGCGATCAGAGAGGGAAAAACATTTACAGAGGGACAAAGATACTTGTCGGAAATCATGGCAGCTAGAAGACAATGAAGCGACATCTTCAAAGTTCTCAAAGAAAAAACAAAACTGCATATAAAAAATAGTACATGGGAGCATCCTTGGTGGTTCAGTGGTAAAGAATCTACCTGCTGTTGCAGGAAATGGGGATTTGACCCCTGGTCTGGGAAGATCCCCCGTGCCATGAAGCAACTCAGACCGTGCCCCATAGCTATTGAACCTGTGCCCTAGAGCCTGGGAACCACAGCTGCTTATCCCATGTGCCATGATCACTGAGGCCCACGTGTTTTAGAGCCCGGGCTGCTCAAGAGAAGCTGCCCACACACGACAACAAACAGTAGCTCCTGCTTGCCACAAGCAGAGAAAAGACTGCTTAGCAAGGAAGACCCAGTACAGCCAAAAATAAATAAATTATATAGGTCTTAAAAAATAGTACATAGAATGAGAAAGAGGAACTGGACATCTCCACTTTTGTAAACTCCTTACACTACATGTAAAGCAATATGATATTACTTGGAAGTAGGCTGTCATTGATTAAAGATGTATATTATAAATGCTGCTGCTGCTGTTGCTGTTGCTAAGTCGCTTCAGTCGTGTCCAACTCTGTGCGACCCCATAGACGACAGCCTACCAGGCTCCCCCGTCCTTGGGATTCTCCAGGCAAGAACACTGGAGTGGGTTGCCATTTCCTTCTCCAACGCATGAAAGTGAAAAGTGAAAGTGAAGTCGCTCAGCTGTGTCCGACTCTTCGCGACCCCATGGACTGCAGCCCACCAGGCTCCTCCACCCATGGGATTTTCCAGGCAAAAGTACTGGAGTGGGGTGCCATTGCCTTCTCAGCAACTATTAAATAAAATAATGAGTCATAGGCCAATAGCAGAGAAAAAGTGGAATCATAAAAATATTCAATTGATTCAAGTGATAGGAGACAAAAAGGAAAAAGAAACAAAAGCAGATTAAATGAATATAAGAAAGTCAGTAAAATGTTATTCAAACACATCATAATGTTTATGTCTAAATACATCAGTCAAAAGACAGAGACTTATAGATGGATTAAAAAACAAATATGCTTTCTATAGTATATTATGTGCAGGAAACTCACAATACACTATGTACAATATACCTATATAAGAAACTATACAAAACTAGTTAAAAGTGAAATGATTTAAAAATATATATCATGAAACCCTGATTTCATTTCCCCTGGGTGTGTACCTGGGAATTGTATTGCTGGGTCATATGGTGATTTGATATTTAACCATTTGAAGAACTTCCCGATTGTTTTCCAAAGTGACTATACCGGTTTATAGTCCCACAAACAATGTGTGAGCATTCTCATTTCTCCACATCCTCATCAGCAATTTTTCTTTTCCCCTAGTTTTATTGAAATGTAATTGACATTGAGCATGGTATAAAGTTTAAGGTGTATACCATAATGATTTGACATATTGTGAAATGATCATGCTTCCCAGATGGCGCTAGTGGTAAAGAACCCGCCCGCCACTGCAGGAGATGTAAGAGGTGTGGGTGCAATCCCTGGGTCGGGAGAATTCCCTCGGAGGAACCCACTCACAGCAGCCCACTCCAGTATTCTTGCTTGGAGAATCCCATGGACAGAGGAGCCTGGCAGGCTACAGTCTATAGCATCACAAAGAATTGGACACTACTGAAGCAACTTAGCATGCATGCACGTATTGTGAAATGATTACCCCAGTAAACTTAGTCAACATCCATCATTTTATATAAATATAAATAAAAAGAGAGGAAAAGAAAAAATTTTCTCTTGTGATGAGAACTCTTAAGATTTACTCTTTCACTTTCATATATACTATTCAGCACAGTTAACTACAGTCATTACTTTGTCTATAACATGCCTAGTACTTATTTATCTTATATGGATTTTGTACCTTTTGACCATTTTCATCCAATTCCTCCTTCCCCCAACATTCTCACCTTTGGTAACAAACCTATGAGTTTGGCTTTTTCTCTTCTCTCTCTCTGTTTCTGTTTTTGTTTTTAAGATTCCACCCATGAGTGAAATCATGTATTTGCCTTTCTTTGACTTAATTCACTTAGCAGAATGCCTTTAAGGTCCATTTATGTTATTGCAACTGCAGATTTTAGGAAGAGAGATAGATGGCAGATAAATAGACGATAGATAGATTTTCTATTTATTTCAACTTGTAAATCTATTCATCCATAGATGAACATGTTTCCATATCTTGGCTATTGCAGATAATGCTGTTATGAACATGCGGGTTTGATCCCTGGATCGGGAAGATCCCTGGAGCAGAAAATGGCAACCCACTCTAGTATTCTCGCCTGGCAATCTCATGGACAGAGGAGCATGGAGGGCTACAGTTCGTGAAATCACAGAAGAGTCAGAGACAACTTAGTAACTAAAACAACAGTGAACGTGAGGGTACAAATATCTCTTTGGCCTAGTGTTTTCATTTCTTCAGATGTATTCCCTGAGGCGAAATTGCTGGGTCATATGGTAGTTCATTTTTCTTTCTTTGAGAAACCTCCATACTGTTTTCCATAGTGGCTATACCAACGCTTGTTCTTACTGGATCTTTCGATTACCCTTGTCCTAGTGGAGACAAACTTTGATCTCTTTGTGGTTTTGATTGCATCTCCCTGATGGTAAGCATCTTTCCATGCTTATTGGCCATTTGTATGTCGTCTTGGTAGAAATGGCTGTTCATATTCTTTGCCCATTTTAAAATTTGGTGGTCTTTCTTACTATTCTATTGCAAGAATTCTTTATAAATGTTAGAAACAAACTCCTTATCAAATATATGATTTGCAAATATGCTTTGAGGCACTAAAGGTTTTAATTTTTATGAAGCCCAGTTTATTGATTATATCTTTTGTTGCTTGTGCTTTCGGTGTTATGTCTAAGAGTCCATTGCCAAATTCAAGGTTATGAAGATTCACTTCTATGTTTTCTGATGAGTTTTATCTCTTAAATTCAAGCCTTTGATTCAAGTTAATTTTTGTGTTTGGTGTGAAGTAAGGGTCCAATTTCATTCTTTTGTATGTGAATATACAGTCATCCTATTGGAAAGACTTATTGGAAAGACTATTCTTTCCAGACTGAATAGTCTTGGCACCTATGTCAAAAATCAATTAACTATAGACACATGGGCTTATTTCTAGACTCTCAGTTCTAGTCCACTGATCTATTTGTCTATTCTTATGAAAAGGAGTACGTCAAGGCTGTATATTGTCACCCTGCTTATTTAACTTATATGCAGAGTGCACCATGAGAAATGCTGGGCTGGAAGAAACACAAGCTGGAATCAAGATTGCCAGGAGAAATATCAATAACCTCAGATATGCAGATGACACCACTCTTATGGTAGAAAGTGAAGAGGAACTAAAAAGCCTCTTGATGAAAGTGAAAGAGGAGAGTGAACATTCAGAAAATGAAGATCATGGCATCCGGTCCCATCACTTCATGGGAAATAGATGGGGAAACAGTGGAAACAGTGTCAGACTTTATTTTTTGGGGCTCCAAAATCACTGCAGATGGTGACTGAAGCCATGAAATTAAAAGACGCTTAGTCCTTGGAAGAAAAGTTATGATCAACCTAGATAGCATATTCAAAAGCAGAGACATTATTTCGCCGACTAAGGTCCGTCTAGTCAAGGCTATGGTTTTTCCAGTGGTCATGTATGGATGTGAGAGTTGGACTGTGAAGAAGGCTGAGTGCTGAAGAATTGATGTTTTTGAACTGTGGTGTTGGAGAAGACTCTTGAGAGTCCCTTGGACTGCAAGGAGATCCAACCAGTCCATTCTGAAGGAGATTAGCCCTGGGATTTCTTTGGAATGAATGATGCTAAAGCTGAAACTCCAGTACTTTGGCCCCCTCATGCGAAGAGTTGACTCATTGGAAAGGACTCTGATGCTGGGAGGGATTGGGGGCAGGAGGAGAAGGGGACGACAGAGGATGAGATGGCTGGATGGCATCACTGACTCGATGGGCGTGAGTCTGAGTGAACTCCGGGAGTTGATGATGGACAGGGAGGCCTGGCGTGCTGCGATTCATGGGGTTGCAAAGAGTCGGACACGACTGAGCAACTGAACTGAACTGATGCCACAATAAGGTAAAGAATCAACCTACCAATGCAGGAGATGCAAGAGAGACTGATTCGATCCCTGGGTTGGGAACATCCCCTGCAGAAGGAAATGGCAACCCACTCCAGTACTCTTGCCTAGAAAATCCTATGGACAGAGGGGCCTGGTGGGCTTCAGTCTATGGGGTCACAAAGAATTGGACAAAACTGGGTCACACACACACACACACACACACACACATCACAGTATCTTGATTACAGTTGCTTTGTAGTAAATTTTGAAACTGGGAATTGTGAGTTCCCCTAACTTTATTCTTTTTTAAGATTGATTTGGCTATTCTCGATCCCTTGCTATTCCATATAAATTTTAGAGTCAGTGTGTCAGTTTCTATGAAGAAGCCCACTGATATTGTGTTGAGTCTATAAATCAGCTTGAGGCATATTGTCACTTAATATTTAATCTTTCAGTGTGTCAAAATGGGATGTCTCCAGTTTACTTGTACTTTAAAAAATTCTTTTCAATAATGCTTTTATAGTTTTCAGAATATAATTATTTGAATTTTATTCTTTTTGGTGATACTATAAAATGGTTTGCTTAATTCTCTCTGTGATTGTTCATTGCAAGTATTTAGAAATGCAATTAATTTTTGTATATTTATATTGCATCTGGCAAACTTGTTGAACTTTTCTCTTAGTTTTAATAGTATTTTAGTGGACGTCTTAGGGTTTTCTATACAAAATCATGTCTTCTGTAACTAGAATAGGTTTACTTCTCACTTTACCCTATGGTTGTCTTTTATTTCCTTTTCTTGTCTAGTTGCCTTGGATAGAACTTCTAATGCAAGATTGAATAGAAGTGGTGAGAGTGAATATCCATCCATGTTTTGTTCCCAATTCTAGAGTGAACGTATCAACCTTTCACAATTATTATGTTAGCTGTGGGCTTTATAAAGATGTCCTTTATAAGGCTGAGGAAGTTCCCCTCTATTTCTAGTTTGTTGAGTGTTTTTTTCTGTGCAAGATGTTAGATTTTGTCAAATTCTTTGTCTGTGTCAAGTGAGATGATCATGTGGTTTCCACTTTTCCATCTAACGGTGTGGGGTATTATCCCTGGAGGAGGGCATGGCAGCCCACTCTGGTATTCTTTCCTGGAAAATCCCCGTGGACAGAGGAGTCTACTGGGCTACTGTCCATGGGGTCGCAAAGAGTCGGGCTGGACGATGGAATGACTAAACACAAGCGCAAGCACGGGGTATTATATGAATTGACGTCAGGGTATTAAACTAATCTTATGTTCCAGGGATAGATCACAGTTGGTCACTGTGTGTATGTTTTTATAGATGTCTTTTCATATCATTTTATACGTTGTTTAATTTGGTTTGCTAGTATTTGGTTGAGGGTTTTTGCATTCATATTTATAAGAGATCAGTAGCTTTCTTTCCTTGTCATGTGTTTGCCTGGTTTTGGTATCAGGATAATGCTGGCCTTATTAAATAGGTTTGGAAGTGTTCTTTCCTATTCTACTTTTGGGAAGAATTTGTGATAGACTCTTCCAAGTGAAGAAGCAATATTTGAACAACAGGTATTGAATCTTCTTTAAATATTTGGTAGTCTTGGTAAAGAATCACCTGCCAAGCAGGAGACATAGGAGATATAAGTTTGATCCCTGAGTTGGGAAGATGCCCTGAAGGAGGAAATGGCAACCCACTCCAGTATTCTTACCTGAAAAGTTCCCGTGGACAGAAGAGCCTGGCAGGCTATATACTCCATGGGGTTGCGAAGAATTGGACATGACTGAGCACAGCACGGAAAAAAAAAAAAAAAAAATTGAGCAGTGAAGGCATTTGAGTCTGAGGTGTCTTTGTGAGTAGTTTTTAAACTACCCATTCAATCTCCATTTATGCAAGTCTATTCAGATTCTGTTTATTCTCGAATCAATTTTTATGGATTGTGTCTTCATAGAAATTTTCCCTTTCCTCTAAATTATCTAATTTATTTACATACAATTGTTCATATAAAAATTCCTTTATAATTTTTTTTTATTTCTGAAAGGTCAGTAGTAGTGTCTCCTCTTTCATTTTTGATTCTAATAATTTGAATCGTCTACTTTTAAAAATGATCAATATAAAGATTTGTTAATTTTTTTGATCTTTTCAAAATACTGGCTTTTGGGGTCAGTGTTGTTTTTCTGTTCTCTATTTCAATGATTTCCACTCTAAATGTTATTACTTTTTGCTTTTTTAAAAAAGGTTTAGCTTGCTCCCTTCTAGTGTTTTAAGGTAGAAGATCAGGTTACTGATTTGAGATCTTTCTTCTTTTTAGGATAGAAATATAATTATATGTAAATTTCTCTTTAAGCACTGCTTTCATTGCATCCCATAAATTTCAGGTATGTTTTATCTTCATTTTCCTTCATCTCAAAGTATTTTATAACTTATCTTTTGATTTCTTTTTTTGACTCATAGCTTACATAGGAGTGTATTTTTGATTTCCACATATTTGTGAGTTTCCCAGATATCCTTTTGTTATTGATTTATAATTTTGTTCCACATAATTAGGGAACATACCATGTCTCATTTAATCCTTTCAAATTTATTGAGAATTTTTTATGGCCTAGTATATGAGAAACGCTGGACTGGAAGAAACACAAGCTGGAATCAAGATTGCCGGGAGAAATATCAATAACCTCAGATATACAGACGACACCACTCTTATGGTAGAAAGTGAAGAGGAACTAAAAAGCCTCTTGATGAAAGTGAAAGTGGAGAGTGAAAAAGTTGGCCTAAAGCTCAGCATTCAGAAACGAAGATCATGGCATCCGGTCCCATCACTTCATGGGAAATAGATGGGGAAACAGTAGAAACAGTGTCAGACTTTATTTTTTTGGGCTCCAAAATCACCTCAGATGGTGACTGCAGCCATGAAATTAAAAGACGCTTACTCCTTGGAAGAAAAGTTATGACCAACCTAGATAGCATATTCAAAAGCAGAGACACTACTTTGCCGACTAAGGTCCACCTAGTCAAGGCTATGGTTTTTCCTGTGGTCATGTATGGATGTGAGAGTTGGACTGTGAAGAAGGCTGAGCGCTGAAGAACTGATGCTTTTGAACTGTGATGTTGAAGAAGACTCTTGAGAGTCCCTTGGACTGCAAGGAGATCCAACCAGTCCATTCTGAAGGAGATCAGCCCTGGGATTTCTTTGGAAGGAATGATGCTAAAGCTGAAGCTCCAGTACTTTGGCCACCTCATGTGAAGAGCTGACTCATTGGAAAAGACTCTGATGCTGGGAGGGATTGGGGGCAGGAGGAGAAGGGGATGACAGAGGATGAGATGGCTGGATGGCATCACCGACTCGATGGACGTGAGTCTGAGTGAACTCCAGAAGCTGGTGATGGACAGGGAGGCCTGGCGTGCTGCAATTCATGGGGTTGCAAAGAGTCGGACATGACTGAGCGACTGAACTGAACTGATATGACCTACCTTGGATAATATTCTATGTATATTTGAGAAGAATGTACATTCTCCAGTTGTTGAATAGAATGTTCTATAGATACCTGTTAGGTCTAATTGTTTTATGGTGTTATTCAAGTGTTCAGTTTTCTTTTTGATCTGCCAAGTTGTTCCATCCATTGTTGAGGGTAGGTATTGAAGTTGCCAACTATTATTGTTCAATTGCCAATTGTCAATTACTCTCTTTATTTCTGTCAGTTTTTGCTTCAAGTATTTTGTGCTCTGTTATTAGGTGCACATATCTTTTTAACTGTATATTTTCCTGATGGAGTCATTCTTTTATCATTATAAAATATTCTTCTTTATCTCTAGTAACACATCTAAAAAGCTACTTGTTTGATAGATACAAATACACCTATAAGTCCAGCTTCCTTGTGGTTGCTGTTTGCATCCTATACCTTTTTCCCCATCCTTTTCCTTAGACTCTGTTTGTATCTTTGATTCTAAAATATGTCTATGCAGACAGTATATAGTTGGATTATGTTTCTATTTTCCCCCCAGAAATCTCTGACCTTTGATTGGCTTGTTTCATCCATACAGATTTTAATGTTGATGCTATTATGTGTATAGTTGGGTTTACAACAGCCATCTATTAATATGTTTTCTATACATCTTCGATATTTTTTGTTCTTCTATTCCTCTTTTATTTCTTCCTTTTGCATTTAAATTAAAATATTTTTAATACAAAGTTTAATTTCTTTGTTGAGTTTTTACTATGCTTTCTTAAATTGTTCCTTTACTTGCTTACCTTATACATTCTTAACTTATCAGAATCAGTTTCAGATTTATACTAACTTAATTCCAGTGAGATTTAGAAACATTACTGCTGTATAGTTCTATTCATTCCCTCCACTTTTGTAGTATTATTGTTATATATATATATATCTATAAATGTTATGTGGCCAGCAATACTGTTACAATTATTACTTATGTTAAGTTTGATGGCTTCCCTCGTGACTCAGATGGTAAAGAATAAGCCTACAATGCAGGAGACCTGGGTTCGATCCCTGGGTCAGGAAGATTTCCCTGGAGAAAGGAATGGCTACCCACTGCAGTATTCTTGCCTGGAGAATTCCATGGACAGAGGAACCTGGTGGATTATAGTCCATGGGGTCACAAGAAGTCAGACACAACTGAATGACTAACACTTTCTTTTTAAAAAGTTGAGAGGAGAGTAAGTATATATTTGCAGCCTTTGTTATATTAACTTTCCTATTTATTACTTCTGATTTCCCCCACTTGTTTCTGTGGATTGAGTTACCATCTGTCCTTAGCCCAGCATATTTTTACCCTCATCCATCTCCTTTGTAAAGATATATTACCTTTATACTTTAAGCTCAACAATATATTATGTACATATTGTTTTATACAGTTATTTTTTAAAAATCAGTTAATAGAAGAAAAGAATGTACTTATACTGTCTTTATAATTATATATTTGCCTTTACTGGAACTCTGTTTTTTCTTATAGATTTCTGCCTAAGGTCACTTGGTTTCAACCTAAAGAAATTTCACTAGTATTTGTTAAGTGGGTCTATTACTAGAAAATTCTTTCAGTTTTTATTTTTATTTATCTGGGAATGTCTTCATTTTACCTTTATTTTTGAGATATCCCATTGATAGACACGGGATTGTTGGCTGGTTTTTCTTTGAGAATTCTGAGTGTGATATCATAGTGCCTTCTGGCCTCACTGTTTCTGTTGAGAAGTCAGCTTTTAATCTTCAGGGGTTTCCTTGTAAGTAAGCGATAAGTCATTTTTCTCTGGCTGCTCTCACGATCTTCTCCTTGTCTTTGGTTTTCAGCATTTTTACCATAATATGTCTGTTGTCCATCTTTGTGTTTAACCTGTCTGAAGCCACTGAACCTTCTGAATGCATGCTCCAGTCGTGTCCAACTGTGTGCACTCCTATGGACTGTTGCCTGCCAGGCTCCTTTGTCCATGAGATTCTCCAGGCAAGAGTACTGGAGTGAGTTGCCATTTCCTTCTCCAAGGGATCTTCCTGACCCAGGGATCGAACCCGTGTCTCTTATGTCTCCTGCACTGGCAGATGGGTTCTTTACCGCTAGAGCCACCTGGGAAGCCCAACCGTCTGAACACATAAATTAATTTTCATAAATTGGAAAAATTTTCAGTAGTAATTTCTTTGAATATTTTCCTACTTCCTTCTTGTCCTCCTCTTATGGTATTCCTATTATGTGTATTTCATGTGTTTAGTGGTGTCTTACGTTTCTCTGAGGTTCTGTTTTTTTCTTTATTCTCCCTGTTCTTCAGATTTTATAATCTTCATTGATCTATCTTAAAGTTTGTTAATTCTTTTTTCAGCCAGTTCAAATCTACTGTTGAGCCCTTCTAGTAGAGTTTTTCATGTCACTTATTGTACTTTTCAAATTCAGAATTCTCACTTGGTTCTTTTTATATAATTTATGTTCCTTTATTGATAGTCTCCCCCACTCCAGTACTCTTGCCTAGAAAACCCCATGGACAGAGGAGCCTGGTAGGCTACAGTCCATGGGGTCGCAAAGAGTCAGACATGACTGAGCGACTTCACTCACTTATTGATAGTCTCAGTCTGATGTGAAATTGTCATCATATCTTCCTTTACTTTGTTAAGTCATGATGTCCTTTAGTTTGTTGATTATATTTATAGCAGCTACTTTGAATTCTTTTTCTGATAAGTCAGACATCTGGTTGCTCTCACACGCAGTTTCTGTTGCTTGCTTTTTGTTCTAGTATATGAGTCAGTATATAAATTTCTCTGTTTTATTAAATATTGCAACTTTTTTGAAACTGGGCATCTGAGATAGTATATTGTAGCAGCTCTGGGTGCTGATCTCTCACGTTTCTGGGGGTGATATTGTTATTTTCTTGTTTATTTATTTAGTGACTGGCTGGATTATTTGCCGACATCCATCCCTTCCCACCACCTACAGTCTCAGTCTTCTAATTCTGCTCCACCTAATGCCGCCTTGAATGCGACTGTAGCCACACCGGCAGTGGCTTTCAGTCCGTGTCTTTTCCTGGCCACATCAGCTTTTAATCTCCACTACTTGCCAGCTGAATTCTCCGCTATTAAAGAAAAGTTCCCTTTAGTATTAATTACTCCACAGGCTGATCAGTCATGCTTGAGCAACTTTGGTGAATGTTCGAGATTTGTTCTGACACCAGGGAGCTTCTCCTAGCTGTCTTTCCTCCTGATTCTTTCTGGAAAAGAGAGGAGACCCTGTGCTCTTGGCTGTACTGTTCAGGAATGGTGTTTCCATTTTGCCAGGCTGAAAGGGAGAAGGGAAGGAGAGTCTTGTTCAAGTATCACAGACACTTGCTGCTCCTACTGGGTTTTAGTAGATTTTCATGAGTAAACAGTTCTTCATTTGTGATATGCCCTGTGGATCATTTCCAGAGAATTAAAATTCTTGGTTTTGTTTTTCATAATTTTTATCAGTTTCATAGTGGAACACACCATGTGCTATCATGGCAAAAGTAAATCTCAAAGGAGGGTACCTTCTTAACCTCAGCTATGAACTTCCTATGGCTATTATCATACTTAGTGGTGAAAAATGGAATGTGTCTTCCCTAAGATTAGGAACAAGGTAAGGATGTCATCTCTCAGCATTCCTATACAATCTCATAATAAAAGTCCTATCCAGTGCAATAAAGCAAGAAAAATGTATAAAAAATTATAGATTAAAGAGGGAAAGTTTTTATATTTGTATAACGCAATTATCTGTGTAGAAAATCCCAGAAAATTTACGAATAAGCTTCTAGTACAAGGGCTTCCCTGGTGGCTCAGATGGTAAAGCATCTGCCTGCAATGTGGGAGACCTGGGTTCGATCCCTGGGTCGGGAAGATCCCCTGGAGAAGGAAATGGCAATCCACTCCAGCACTCTTGCCTGGAAAATCCCATGGATGGAGGAGCCTGATAGTCTACGGTCCATGGGGTCGCAAAGAGTCGGACATGACTGAGCGACTTCATTTGTTTTCATTTTCTAGTACAAATAAGTGGTTTTAGCAAGGTTGCAGGATACAAGGTCAATATGCAAAAACAGTTTTGTTTAGATATATTAGCAATGTAGAATTGAAATTCAAAATTTATTTAACAGTACATTTATCATAGTACAAAAAATGAAATAGGTATAAATCTAACAAAATTGGTACAGGACCTGTATGCTGAAAATTATGTCACTAAGTCAATAATAACCTAGGAAGATATCCACGATCATGGATTGGAAGATTCAACATTGTTATGATGTTAATTCTCCTCAAATTTATCTAGAGATTAACTACAATTTTATTCAAAATTCCAGCAGGCTTTTTTGTAGATACTGATAAGCTGTTTCTAAAATTTATATAGAAAGGGAAAGGAATTAAAAGAGCAAAATAATTCGGATAAGAACAAAATTGGTCATACTACCTGATTTCCAGAATTACTATAAAGTACCATAATCAAAGCAAAATGTTACTGGTAAAATCATAGTCACATGAATCAATAGGATAGAGAGTCTAGAAATAGATTTACAAAAATGACTTTGACAAAGTCACAAAGAAAATTCAATAGACAAAAGATAATCTTTTAAGAAATGCAAAATGTGATACATTACCATATGTAAAATAGATAGCCAGTGGGAATTTGCTGTATGACTCAGGGAACTCAAACTGGGGCTCTGTAACAACCTAGAGGAGTGGGATGGGGTGGGAGGTGGCGGGGAGGTTCAAGTGGGAGGGGACATATGTATACCTATGGCTAATTTGTGTTGATGTTTGGCAGAAACCAACACAATGCTGTAAAGTAATTATCCTTTGATTAAAAATAAACAAATTTAATTTAAAAAAGAAACGTAAATATATATAAGAAAACATAGGAGAATGTATTTGTGATCTTGAAATAGGCAAAGAGTTTAGGTATGACACTGAAAATATAATCTATAGAAGAAAAAGAAAAGATGAATTGTATCAAAATTAAAAACTGTTGCTCTGTAAAAGATATCTTTAAGAGAATGAAAACACCAAATAAAGGTTGGAAGAAATATTTTCAAACTGCATTTATGATAAAGGGCTGTATCCAGCATAACTGGTGGATTTAAACAAGAGTTTAAATAACTCTTAAATTTCAACTATAAGAAAATAAATAATCCAGTATTTTAAATGAGCAAAATATCTAAATAGATACATCACCAAGGAAGATATATAGATGGCTATTAAGCATATGTAAAGAGTCCCAACATTGTCAGTCATTAGGAAAAATGCAAATTTGAATTACAATGAGATATCACCTAGAATGGCTAAAATAGAAAAGTCTGAGGCTATCAAGTGCTGACATGAGTGCGGAGGAATTGACACCCTAAAACATTGCTTGTGGGACTACCAAATGTTTACAATCAATGGGGAAAGCAGTTTGGAAGTTTCTTGTAAAGTTAACCATATCTGGCAGCCCAACTCCAGTGTAAAAGAAAACGTATGTTCATATAAAAGCAATTACACAAATTTTTATAGTAGCTCTACCTATAATAGCCCAAAGTGGAAACAACCCAGATGATCTTCAAAAGGAAAATAGAGAACTGCCAAACTGCCTGCACAATGGAACACTATTCAATGATAAAAAAGAACAAAGGACCAAAAACACAAAACAAGGATGACTCTTAAATGCATAAGCCAGAATCCAAAGATTCCATAGTCTGTGATAGCATTTATATGACATTTTGGAGAAGGCAAAACAATATGGATGGGGTCATAAGCAGGACTTGGATGAAACAGGATATTAGGGAAATGAAAATTGGAGTGAAAACGGTAACAAATGAATCTAACTGTATTACAAATGGATGGCATAAACACTGAAGGGAGTGGGAAAGGAAAAAAACGAACCTGAGTTACTTTGCAAAATATTCAATATTTTGTGTATAGTGTAAAGATAAAGACAAGGTGAACTGCATACAAATGCTATATTTTAGTCAGTAATTTCTTTTCTTATTTAACACCTGTAGCAATCCTGGAACTACTCTATGTGTGTAGAAGGGTTGAACAACTAAGGTATTTATTTAGATATACAGATATATTTACTATATTTTAGATAATGAGAGCCGGATTTCTTACTGTTGGAAAAAGAAAGGGGAAAGGCTAGAATGAGTCTTGTTGTGATAGATCAGAATCAGAGGATATATATCCATACTCATACCTATACATACAGATACACACATAATACAAAAATGTTTGTATGCTTGAGGAAATATGCAGCATGTATTTCCAAGTTCTGTTTGCCGAGAAGCAGTGACACCATGGTAACAATGGATACACATAACGCCCCAAACCTGGCTCCTAAGGATCATTCTTCAATAAAAGCAACCAGAGCTTCTTTAGGAAGTGATCTTCTAGTGACAGAAGCATCTTCTGGTGCCAGAAGGAAATTGTTTAGGAAAGAATGGGGCATGTTGAAAGGGCACATGAACCAACCTGGGAGAGTTTCCAATGGCCAAATGGGAACAATTTGAGCAAAACGAATAGCAATAGTATTGAGTTATAGCCCATAAAATATGTATCTATGGATCCATATTTGGTATAAACAATTGAATAAACATAATAATGAGGGAGGTACAACTCTTCCTTACAGAAGAATCCCAATTCTTCTTTGAGACATAAAGGAGTGAGGGAAGTTAAAAGTCATGTTAGAACAACACAGCAATAACTTTTTTTGTGAGTGCTTAGTCGTGTCAGACTCTTTGAGACCCCATGGATTGTAGCCCACCAGGCTCCTTTGTCCATGGGAATTCTCCAGGCAAGAATACTGGAGTGGGTTGCCATGCCCTCCTCCAGGGGATCTTCCCAACCCAGGGAATAAACCCAGGTCTCCCGCATTGCAGGCAGATTCTTTACCATCTGAGACACCAGGGAAGCCCAATAATTGTTGCAGGCAAGATCCAATCACTTCACTTCAGTTTAGTCGCTCAGTCATGTCTGACTTTTTGCAGCCCCTTGGACTACAGCACGCCAGGCTTCCCTGTCCGTCGCCAACTCCTGGAGCTTGCTCAAACTCATGTCTATTGAGTTGGTGATGCTATCTAACCATCTCATCCCCTAGCGTCCCCTTCTTCTCTTGGCTCCAATCTTTCCCAGCATCAGGGTCTTTTATAATGAGACATTTCTTTGCATCAGGTGGCCAAAGTATTGGAGGGAGCTTCAGTTTCAACATCAGTCCTTCCAGTGATTATACAGGATTGATTTCCTTTAGGATTGACTGGTTTGATCTCTTTGCAGTCCAAGGGACTCTCAAGAGTCTTCTCCAACACCACAGTTCAGAAGCATCAATTTTTCAGTGCTCAGCTTTCTTTATGGTCCAACTCTCACACCCATACATGACCTCTGGAAAAACCATAGCCTTGACTAGATGGACCTTTGTCAGCAAAGTAATGTCTCCGCTTTTTAATATGCTGTCTAGGTTGGTCATAACTTTTCTTCCAAGGAGCCAGCGTCTTTTAATTTTTTGGCTGCAGTCACCATCTGCAGTGATTTTGGAGCCCAAGAAAATAAAGTCTGTCAGTGTTTCCACTGTTTCCCCATCGATTTGTCATGAAGTGATTGGACCGGAAGCCTTGATCTTATGTTTTTGAATGATGAGTTTCAAGCCAGCTTTTTCATTCTCCTCTTTCACTTTTGATGGATGCTAAAATTAGTGAGCAGAAGTTTGGGCAGACACAGAATACTTGTATGACCTCAACTTACTAGTGTAGAATCCTGGTAGGCACCATGTATGCTGCTGCTGCTGCTAAGTCGCTTCAGTCGTGTCCGACTCTGTGCAACCCCATAGACGGCAGCCCACCAGGCTCCCCCGTCCCTGGGATTCTCCAGGCAAGAACACTGGAGTGGGTTGCCATTTCCTTCTCCAATGCATGAAAGTGAAAAGTGAAAGTGAAGTCACTCAGTCGTGTCCAACTCTTAGTGACCCCATGGACTGCAGCCCACCAGGCTCCTCCATCCACGGGATTTTCTGTATACAAAGTGATAAAGACTAATATCACTGGGGGAAAAAGACATATTGACATCATGCCACCTCAGATATGATGTGCAGAGAGGAGAACATTGTTTCTGTCACATTCTCGCCATAAAGGCATAGCCATAATTGAGTCAGGAGAAACTGCAAACAGACCCAAGAGGAGCCTGGCAGGCTATAGACTGTGGGGTGCCAAAAGTTGGGTACAACTGAGAACACACAACACTAAAATGCAACCGACCAGTACTCTTCAAAGTGTCAAGGTCATGTAAGACAAGGGAAGCCTGGAAAAGACTTCCAGGAGATACAGTGACTAACCGCAATGTGTGGTCCTAATTTGCTCAGTTTGCATAATTTTACTGTGACCTACCAGATGTTAACATTAAGAAGCTGAGTGAAAAGTACAAGGGACTCTGTGCAATAGTTTTGCAACTCTTCGGTAAGATGGTTTCAAAATAAAAAGCTAAAAATACAACCAAAAATAGGAGAAAGAGAGATATGAGGACATGAGAGCAAAGACACGCAGTGGTTTGAGGACTTTATCTTAAATGAACTACGGGCATTGTTACTGGCACACAGAGTTTGTGAGAAGCAAGTAGATAAGAGACAACTACATTTTGAGTGAGTTAAATTATGAAAAGAATTGTCAGTCTGGACTTCTAAAAAGACTCCCTGGCTGTTTGAAACTTAAAGTCACACTTAGTGCTGGAATGTGGTTGAACAAATGGTTCAGTCCTAAGGAGGCTGTATTTCCCAACACACACTTCAGATAAGGTCAAAGAAGAACCGTCGAGATAACATAGCTGGGGCTGGGGAACTACTGCCATGGAGCGGAATCAGAGCCTAATCAGAGTGAAAGGCTCCCAGGTTTGGAAATAGCTCTGGACAAGTGTCTGCTGGGGACTCCCTTTCCTTTCCATTCTGAATGGGAGGGTTTCTGTGGTTGTCCGGCCACTGCTCACTTCTGTGCATTCCAGGTACATGCTGGGGAGGCAGGGGCTGTGAAGGCCTTTGTCATTCAGTTATGTTTCTGGAGGAAGAGGGATTCTATCAACCTGAGGATGAATAGTGTAGTTGTGTGAGAAGGAGAGTGAAACAGAACATTTGATGACTCAAAGGGCAGTAGCCCTCAGTGCTATATATATATATATATATACACATATATATGTGTGTGTATACATATATAGGTGGTGCTGGTAGTAAAGTGTCTGCCTGCCAATGCAGGAGACGTAAGAGACACAAGTTCGATCCCTGGGTCAGGAAGATCCCAGGATGAGGGCACGGCAACCCAGTCCAGTATTCTTGCCTGGAGAATCCCACGGACAGAGGAGCCTGGCAGGCTACAGTCCATGTCGTCACAAAGAGTCAGACATGACTGAAGTGACTTAGCATGCATGCATATATATATATTTATCTGCTTTTCCTCCTTCCAGACACACAGTAAGATTGCACTTCTCATCTCGTTGAAGTGAGGCATGGCTGCATGACTTGCTTTGGCCAGCAAAAATGAGCAGAGTGGCACTGTTGCTTCTGAGTGGAAGTATTTAATTAGCCATGTGAGGCTCTCTAGTGCTCTCCTCCCTGCCAGGGTGACCTGGTGTTCCAGAAGGTAGCAGCTTCCTCAGCCCGGATCCCAGAATAAGGACGACACAGAACAGAGCCCTTGCTGAGCTGAGACTGACGTGCAATTACATTGAGAAGCAAACATCTTTTCTTCTAACTCTTTGAGACTGAGGGATGAGCTTATCCTGATGGGATCACGGGACAAAGCAGGAGTGGATGGCAGGCAGGAAAGCCACACCTCGGTGTGTCTCATCTGGCTCCACTGGGCTCAGTAGCCATAGCTCAGTCCTTCAGTGACCATCCCCTCTGCCGTGTGGGGCAGGGCTTGGCTTTTGAAAATCCCAGGAGAAGAGGGATGCAGGTCTGGGTCTGTGGAACATTGACCAGGCCTTTTCTTCCACATCATTTTGTTTTTGAATTCATTCTTCTGGGGATGCCTGAGTGGCTATAGCAACGTCCCACTCTGTCAGGAAAAGGAAAGGGCTGCATCAGGTCTATTAAACATGAGGCTGGCCCAGGAGCTGCCAGGTGATGTGCACAGCCATGGAGATCACCCTGCCTTCACATACTGTGTCTGTTGAGTAGCCCAGAGACCTGGTTCTAGGTCTCACTGTTCAGAAACTCACTAAGAATAGACTAACAGCTGCTCTTGGGGTCTCAGTCTGCCCAAATGAGTTGAGGAACTGGGGCAGATGGAAATATCTTCAAATAAGTCTTTTTTTGTTGTTGTTCAAGGAGTTCTTTTGGAGAAGGCGATGGCACCCCACTCCAGTACTCTTGCCTGGAAAATCCCATGGACGGAGGAGCCTGGTGGGCTGCAGTCCATGGGGTCGCTAAGAGTCGGACACGACTGAGTGATTTCACTTTCATGCATTGGAGAAGGAAATGGCAACCCACTCCAGTGTTCTTGCCTGGAGAATCCCAGGGACGGGGGAGCCTGGTGGGCTGCCGTCTATGGGGTCGCACAGAGTCGGACATGACTGAAGTGACTTAGCAGTAGCAAGGAGTTCTTTGCTCACAAATAACATAAAACTGAGTGGCTCAGAACCTACTTTCCACTACCTCTTCCTGTCTGCCAAGGCGCAGTGGCCCTGTATTTTCTCTAAGGAATCCCTAAAGCTCCTTGGAACGCACTTTGGAAAGCCCTGAGGGCTCTTGTAGCTCAGATCGGCTGCGACTTTCCAGGATGGCCGGAGCCCGTGGTGCAGGTCAAATCTCAGGCACCCTGAACTGGCAACATGCTATTTGGCTGGGGCTCTGCTGGCCTCTCGGGCCTGAGCCCTCAGCACTCAGGGCTCTGCTTGCACCAGACAGAAGTGTTCTCCTTAACCTGGCTGGGAGGAAGAGACTCAGAAAGAGAACAATTCTCCCTGGGTAAAATTAGGTTTTCATGCTGTATGTGTTAATACCTGGACTCCTCAGGTGCCCCCAGCCGCATACCCTGTACTTTGGGAAAAGCTGGCATGGTGCTTTGACGTCTGATTGCTCTGAGTTCAAATTCCTCAATCTGCTGTGACCTTGGAGGAAAAAGTTACTTCAATCCTATCTGTTTCAGTGTTCTTATCTGTAGAGTAGGGTTCCTATAATCATAGCAGCTGGTCCACAGAACTGGGAGCGACAAATGAGTTCATGCATGGGAAGACTGGAGTTGGGTGCCTGGCCAGGAGAACGCATCTGTGAACAGCATCTTCAGTGTCACTGTCCCCACATTTGATGGAGTCATTTCATGAAACGATGGAGTCATTTCACAACCTTGTGTGAACATTTTTCCTCCATTAGGCATCTTGAACAACCTGTTTCCAATCCCACACACTTCCTCCACTGGCCCCAACCCTGAGCCTAAGCTCCCCACACAGAACCAGCACAGAGAAGAAAATCGGTGTTGCACTGAATAGATTTGGCTAACTTGGTGATCTCTAAGGTGTTACACAAGTCAGGATCAATAATTTCCCAGCATGGCCTCATTCAGCAACTTGCGCATTATAGCAGGTTAAAACCCAGTAGGAGTGTTCATGAAATTCTAACATGAGTAGTTCCGAAATGAAAAATTTAATACCAACACTACCAAAAACAGCAGCAAGTGCTTCTTTTAACCCTCCTCTGGTCCACATATCAATGAGCAATCGATTGGTCTGCTATAGTCCCTGCAGTTGATCATTATTTGCATCAGAGTGTAGACATAATCCAAGCCTGTTATGTTTCAGTGTGGCTCTGAAGGAGTTAAGTGAAATAAAGAATATTATCAATATTGTATCAGTCACAGATGAGAAACTACATACCAGGATCAGTGTAATTCATTCATTGGTTTATGGACACCGAGTCCTCCGGGGACTGTCACAAATCCACTTGATGTTCCTGAGTGTGAGATTTAGCATTTGGATCTTTGATTTAGCTGAAAGATGTGTAAAAACTCATGCAGTCAGACAACTCCCTACAGGCGATTCATCTGTGTTGGCTTTTACGTAACAGTTATTCCAATCAAGTGCGAGCAGTAACTTAAGCTCCATAACTTGCTTCTGAATTCACATTTCTGAGATGCTGGAGTGTGGAGGAACACTGGTAGGGGCAAGAATGTCCCTCTGGGAGAAGTGAGCCTTCTTGCTCTCTTGTTTCCTTGGGATGGGCAGGCACCACCTGGGGAGGACATGTTTTGAGGAACCATGGAGCTCCTGACTTCCAAGCCTCCAGACCTGCATGAGGTTCTGAGTTTTCTGATGTAGGATGCAAACTAGGCATGGGAGGGGGAGAGTCATGAGCCCTGGGAGACAAGGGCTCTCAGAGCTGTAGGTGGGGGTCCTTAGAGGTCTCCAGGATTCGCAGCCGTTCCCTGGCTAGTGCAGCAGGGGGCAGATGGGGAAGATCTATAAACCTGCAGCAGATCAGTTAACCCAGGTGGGAGACATAACTCAGTGGTTAATGACTTGATAGATAGTGGTTCTCATTTTCCTCCTCCAGGATTCCTGCCACGTCCCTCACCACAGCCACCGTGGTCCAGCTCTGAGTCTCTCTTTGATTTCTCATCACCTGCACCAAAAGTGGGGGAGGAGGAGCAGAGGGTTGCATCGTCTTAGTGTCTCCAGTGAGAATAAAAATACAAGTGGGATGTTCTGTGTACAAATTCAGAGACATAAATAAAGAGATGCAATGGTATCTCTATATGAATGGGCTACAAATACCATTGTTACTAATAGACGATATTTATAGATGATAGATGATAATAGACGATAGACGATAGTAGATGATATTAATAGACGATAGACAGGCTTAGTGAGACTCAGCACTGCATGGAGAAGGCCCTTCCGTGAATGAAACATTTAATCTTCACAGAAAACTTGTGAGAAGAGGAAGCTAAGGCAGAGACGGGTTAATAAGTTGTCTACTGTCCTGTAGCTGGTAAAACGGCAGAACTGGGTTTCAAAACCGGATCTGTTGGCCCTGGAAGTGATACAATCACTGCACCAACATACTTCTTTTCATCCATGGCCTCAGGCACTTTCCAGCCTCCTGCTGCTGCTGCTAAGTTGCTTCAGTCGTGTCCAACTCTGTGAAACCCCATAGACGGCAGCCCACCAGGCTCCCCCATCCCTGGGATCCTCCAGGCAAGAACACTGGAGTGGATTGCCCTTTCCTTCTCCAATGCATGAAAGTGAAAAGTGAAAGTGAAGTCACTCAGTCGTGTCCGACTCTTAGTGATCCCATGGACTGCAGCCCATCAGGCTCCTCCATCCATGGGATTTTCCAGGCAAGAGTACTGGAGTTGGGTGCCATTGCCTTCTCCTCCAGCCTCCTGAGGGAGAGATTTACAAGCAGAATAGTTGTGGTCACAGGTGCTACAGAGGAGTACAGAGACCTCTATTAGGAGGTCTGATCTCTCCAGAGGTATATAATACCTCCAGGAAGCAAAGGATGGAGAATGCCACTGAGATTGGGGATGCCACTGAGCAAGAAGCTTGGCACAAAGGACCACATTAGGCTGGGCTCTGAGCTGGAAGAGCCAGGAGTGAGGTTTTGCCAAATCGTACATTCAGGTACCCTGTCAGGTAAAATACTTGCCTTCTAGCAAGAGAAGAACTGGCTGTGAGAAGCAGACATTCACTGAGGCAGGACAAAAAATCAGTCAAGCAGAAGATGGAGCTGAAGAGAATACGCAGAAGGCAGCATGGGAAGGTAAAGATCTGGGCAACAGGAGAAGTGGGGGCCCAGAGGATAGAGCAAGGGCGCAGTCCTAATACCTCAGCGAGGAGGTCTCGTGTACAGGCTTCCAGAAGCAGAAGATGGAGAGTAGGGAAAGAGGCAGCTTCTGGAGGGGGAGTGGAGAGGCACTTGGCAGCATGGACGAAAGCCATAAATCCTCAGAATCAAGAATCACAAAGAGTCCCAAGCAGGATTAAAAAACATAATAATAAATCCACAGTAGGACACATCAAAGCCAAAATAGGAGAAAATAAAAGAGATAAGGAAAAAAACAAAACAAAACGAGTTCGGGTCCAAAGAGACATGAGGGCATTCCTCGGGGCTGCGGAGCATCACCAGACAGCCACTCGGATCTCACTGGACCGAGTTACCTGTGACCACGTCCCGCCCGCTCCTGGGGCTTGAAGACTCACGTCAGAGAGCCAATACCTAGAGGGGAAGGTGAGGTGGAAAACCAGCAGGGAAGGCTCCCGTCCATCCCCGACAGGGGTCCAGCAGCACACACACACGCCTTTGAGCTGCAGGAGAGGGAGTGGAAAGGGGTGAAGACTCATCACAGTGGCCCTGGGAGCATTTGCCGCTCACCTCTGGGGGATCCAGGCAGGAAGCCTCCCTTTTCCTCCCAAACACCCATGAGGGAAGATGGTCACGTACAGCCCCTGGCACCCAACGAGTGTTGTCAGGCCAAGAGCGAATGCTTATTGAGCACATACTACGCGCCAGCAGTCCATGTGGGCCGCACATTGCGCTCTCACTGAAAGCCTATGTGGAGGCATTATACCCCTGACCTTCTCAGGGAGACTGCCTTGCTAGGGAGGGTCACAGAGCCACCGGAATATGAACTCAAGCAGTCAGTGCTGGGGGCGGGGAGGGTCACAAAACTCTCGTTTCTTCTAAGGGAAATATGGAACTGTCAAAGGTGGCGGCAGAGGGAGCACACAGAAATCCCGTTTTGGAGAAATGAATGGGCCTGTTTTAACCTCACACCATAGAATCCAACTCAGCAATGCTTACAGAGCACTCATTGTTTGCGCAACCTGCTTGGCCTCCCCTGGGGTGGCTTCAGGCCCGTCATGTTAGTGGTGCCCATGTTGCGTGTGATGGGGGAGCCCGAAGGTAGCCCTGTGTCCCGGGCAAGTTCTCTCGTCTGCTGGCCCAGGAGCCAGCACCGCTCAGATGCAGCGACTTCCTCAGGCTCTGGTTTTTAAAGAGCCTTGGCTTGAAACTGTTCCATTTGGGAGGGTTTTTCCCTAGCATTTGGTATGGAATTATTACCAAATGCTAGAGAGGAACTCTGCCAAATGCTGTATATCAGCTAAAACCCAAACTCCTAAACAATGAAATATTTATAATAAAAACAGACCCCGGAGAGGGGCACAGACTGGGGTTCCCAGCTGGCGAGGGGCTGCCGGCTAAGGTAGCCCAGTTGGCCTTGCCTGCTGGTGCAGGTAGAGCCGCGAAGTGGCAGGTGCCAGGCAAGGCAGGTGTGGCTGGGCGAGGGGGCTCGGGAAGGCAGGAGAAGCTGGAGGTCTTGCAGCCCCCTCCTCAGAGAAGACACCTTCCCTCGAGAACCTGAAGATATGGCTCAGCCTTTTTCTCCCTAGGGTCCCCCTCCCCGTCTTCCAGTGGGGAGCTTCACATTCAGCAGGCACTCAATAAATGCTGACTGCCTGTAAGCATGGATAATTCCAGTAACGACAAAGCCCAGCCCATCTGGAACCCACAGGGAATGAGACTGAGACAGTTGCGTTTTCCAGAAAGAGCCATAAATTACTTTCATGTAACATTTTCAGATGGAAATATTTCTAAGATGTGGTACACATTTCCTTTCTTTCTTACTTGGAGAATGTGGAACACCATTAACCTTTCCGTAATGGCTCAGGGTTGCCGCTGTGAACCTCAGATGCTGAGCGGGAGGTAACGCAGCCCTTGGGGCTCTGGAGGTGTGCAGGGGTATCTGCCCTCCACTAATGGCCTCAGACTGTGGAGCTTCTTCTGGCTTCTGGTCTATTTCATAGACCTTTTTGGGTTCTTCCAGTGTCCATCCTTGCCCACATGGTTGTCTCTGGCAGTCCTTTTCTCTCTTCCTAAATTACAATTTTTAATTGACTGTGGACCAGAAACCAGAACTCTAGGCTTAACAGAGTTTTGTGTAAAGGAAGCATGCTTGGGCTGAGCATCTTAAAAGCTTGAGTTAAATCCAGAAACTTGAGGCTCCTGTAGTCACTGTCTAGGCTACTCAGAGTTATTCTTGCATTTCTTCCTGATTCACCACTGCAACTTGGAAAAGGCAGGTGACAGCTTGGAAAGCAACTACTCTTGTTCAGAGACGCTCAGGAAATTCCTGAGAATGCTGACTACCAATCTCTAAATATCCCACAGACATTAGACTTTGGAAACCTTTTCAAAACAACTGTACTTCTTAGGAGCTTTATTTTTAAACAGCAAGCAGAGCATGTGGGTTATTACTTCCCTACTTGGAAGACTGGAAACTGGGGCCAGGGAGCCATCAGAGGCCGACTGAACACCTTGGACACAGCGGTAGAGGCGAATCAGCTGGAATCTGAATGAGTCTGGATCTCAGGATGGAAAGCAGCATAGCCAAGTGGACATTGTGGGGGTCTGCTGCGGAGCCATTTAAGGCAGGGCTTCCCAGGTGGCACTAGTGGTAAAGAACCCACCTGCTAATGCAGGAGACATGAGATGCTGGTTCGATCCCTGGATCAGGAAAATCCCCGGGAGAAGGTCATGGCGACCACTTCAGTATTCTTGCCTGGAGGATTCCGCGGACAGAGGAACCTGGCGGGCTACAGTTGCAAAGAGTCGGACACAACTTAGTGACTGAGCACGCACGCAGTGCCGAGCTATTTACAGAGGCACAGGCAGGGCCGAGAGAGCCCGCGCAGGGTGGGGAAGTGCCCCGGAACTGGCCGCTCAGGAAGCTCTTACCCCCGCAGTGGGCACAGGGCTGCCACATGACAAGGACTCCATGCATGGCCAGGGGAGGGGACTGACTGCCTGAGGCCAGGTAAAGTCTGGGGTGGGGGCGGCCACAGGAGCGGTGTACAGCTAGAGGAGCTGAGAGCCTCCGTGCCCCGGCCTGCCAGGGGCATGACCCTTCCACACTCTTTGTGGGGCATGACATACCCCACACTCTTTCCTCCAGTGCTCCAGGCTCCTGCTGGTATCTCTCCCTGTGAACTGATCTCCAAGCAGGAGGAAAAGGGAGTTGGGGCAGGGAGTCCATAGAGGTCACCTTCCTGGGCCCAGAGTGGTGTGCAGAAGCGGGGACAGCAGACTCAGAGCAGCAGGTGGAAAAATCCTCACAGAGCCTGGTAGAGACAAGGCTGCCGCCCACTGAACAGCAATTCTGAAGACGTTTCCCTGTGGTCCACTGTACCCAGAGGCAACACACATACCCTTGTAGGAAGGACGATGAGACTGTTGTGAGCCCGCAGACCTGGCAGCCCCACTGAGGGATTGCCTTCTCTCTGCCCAGAGGGGAAGTCCTTGTGAGCCTTCGAGACCAAGCCAGGGACTTCTCACCCCGTCTTCCCTCCAAGCTGCTGTGCTTAGCTGCAGAGGCTGGCCAGGACAGAGGCAGCTCAGAGCAGTGGGACATGCATGAATCTGAAAACGGGCACGCAGAGCCCTGGGGCTCAGCTCTCTCTAGTGAATATTCCTAGAGCTCCAATGTCTGTGTCGGTAAAGTGGTGATAGTCCTGCGCTGTCCCAGCTCTTGTGGGAATGAGACAGCAGACCAGGGAGTCCTTGACAGACCCAAAGGGACCACACAGCTGAGAGGTACTTGGATTGAAGTCCCCGTTGCCTGAGGAAGGGTCAGCAGTGGTTTAGCAGCGAGCACGCTTCTTCCCTTCCTGGACAGGCCATTCGTTTCTGCCATCCATACTGGGCCGTGCTGGGCTCGGTGGTGGTGGAAGCTCAGAATCCAGAGTGGCCAGACCTGGGCCCTGCCCTGGCCCCATGCTCAGTGGTGGGAGTCCTTCAGGTCTCTGCCCAACACACCTGTGCAGGTGTCTCCCTGCTCCCAGGACCTAGCCTTTCCTGAACCTGAATTTCAGGTCTTGTACACTTCAAAGGTTTGTTGATGTGCCTACTGTATAACATTTAGAAATCACTGGAATCTACCAAGAATTAAAAATTAAATCATTTATAATTTCATCATCAAGGATTGGGTGAATCCCCCCTCATATGTTCTTGGAGTATTATATGTTTGTAACAAACATGTATATATGATACATGCCATGCAAAGAGGCTGCAAGGAAAATCATCACAAGTTAACAGTCCCTGTCCTCTAGTTAGTACATGGTGCCTATCACAGATCACAAACTTGCTTTAAACAAGAATGTATCTATATGTGTATATAAACTAGGGATTGTCTTGTGAGGAGTTTTCTACCCACTGTTTTTTTGCTTTCCCCATATGCTGTAAAATTGATCATACAGTTTTGATTAATGCAACTTCCCAAGTTATAAAACTCTTCTCTTTCACCTAACACTGGTATTTTGTGAAATGTGGAAATAGAGATTCATTTATTCATTCACTCACTCATGAAGCAGGTACAGAGTTTGTGAGGTGGCAGCCCTGTGCTCAGTTGCTGAGGATGCAAGTACTGATGGTCAAGACACAGCTAAGCCTTGACAGCTCTGGACTCAAAGCTGACAGGCGGGCTAAGGTGGGCAGCAGACCCCAGCACCTGGAGGCTGCGCTCGTGTAAGCCCCCAGCCTGACTCACCGGCTCCCCTTGTCCGCACAGGGCCTGCCACATGGGCGCTGCCTCTTGCCCCGATGTACTCCTGGGAGAACCTCTTGCAAACCCCACCTTCACTATGTCTGGTCCTGATGTTGCCCCTCTCATCCATATGGCCCCTCGGGCCCTAAAGCAGCCTCTCACAGGCCAGAGGCCACTCACAATGTTCAGGATTCGTGTCATTAGTCTCATCTTTAAACTCCTGAATGGTGACTTACTTCAAGTCTCACAGGTACAGAACTGATCTTCAAGAGATAATCTTTAAAAAATATTTTTTTCTATGGATTAGCTTCCAGAATGTCAGTCCTGACCTGTTTCATTTTGTAAAGAAACAGAACACATTCTGGAGCCCGGTGGGAAAGCCAGACACAGTACCGTCCGGTCAACATTGTATCCTTTCTGTGGGTCTGTCTGGGTGTGCAGCTCTGTAGCTGCGGCCACTATACTTCCCTTGCGCGGCACAGTGGGAGATTTATTCCCCCTCCTGTTATGGGGTGCTTCTTGTCAGGCCTGGCTCTTGTAAGTGGTGAAAACTGCAATGTGTATTACCTAGAAAACTTTTACCTTCTCATAGCAATCACCACAAAGGCCAGGCAGACAGTTACAACAGAAAAATCTCCGGGTGTCAGCGTGAGATGACTTGACTCCCAAAGTGGCATCTGAAAAATAAGTTCCAAGGGTCTAATGTATAGCATGGTGACTGTAGTTAAGAGGACTGTGTTGTGTACTTGACTTTATTTTCTTGGGCTCCAAAATTACTGAGGACAGTGACTGTAGCCATGAAATTAAAAGATGCTTGCTCCTTGGAAGAAAAGCTATAGAGTGTAATAAAAAGCAGAGACATTACTTTGCCAACAAAGGTCCATCTAGTCAAAGCTATGGTTTTTCCAGTGGTCATGTATGGATGTGAGAGTTGGACCATAAAAAAGGCTGAGTGCCAAAGAATTAACGCTTTCGAAGACTGGTGTTGTGGAAGACTCTTGAGAGAGTCTTGGACTGCAAGGATATGAAACCAGTCAATCCTAAAGGAAATCAACTCTGAATATTCATTGGAAGGACTGATGCTGAAGGACCAATACTTTGGCCACCTGGTGTGAAGAGCCGGCTCCTTGGAAAAGTCCCTGATGCTGGGAAGGATGAAAGATTGAGGGCAGGAGGAGAGGGTTGGATGGCATCACTGACTTAGTGGACATGAGTTTGAGCAAGGTCTGGGAGATGGTGAAGGGCAGGGGAGCCTGGCGCACTGCAGTTCATGGGGTCACAGAGTGTTGGACAAGACTTAGCGACTGAACAACCGGAACAACATATATCAAATCATCTTAAACTTACGCAATGTTACATGTCAGTTCTATCTTAATCGAGCTGGGAAAGATGCCTCTGACTTCATGGGGTGTCTGGATGTGTCTCACTCCAGAGGATTCCTAGTGCTGCCGTCACAGCTCTAGCCGAGAACAGGTGCTTGTGAGGGAAGCATTGCAGGGCTCGGGGTATTCACAGGGATGCAGTCATAACCTGATTGTCTTGTTAACTTCTAGCTATGCTAGTGACTGCACTGATTAGTACTGCTGGAAAACTGGACTTTCTTATACTAGCAACTGTGTTCCCACCAATCAACATCAGGAAGGTCAACGTCACTGCTGCACTTGTAAAAAGATGAATAAGTAATTCATAAAATATTCACCCATGGCCTGTCAAGAATGCCACAGATACTAGAGAACAGAGGCAAAGGGCAAGAGTGAACCCAAACTCAATGTGGCCTCAAAATCAGTTCCCTTTTTATAAATGTGTGACCTGCAAATGCCTCCCGGACAAGAGACTGTGAGTTCTCCCCCAGGCTGCTCTGCAGATATGTCTGTGACAAGGCTGGGGAGTTTCAGGAAGACGGGGTGAAGTTGGAGTGAGGCCATTCTGGACCCACAAACTCAGATCTGATAGTCTAAATTTTTTACTGACAGGACGTACCCTGGATGCTGTGGGTGGGCGTCTCTTTTCCTGTTAAGAGTGGATGCCCTCTGCAGAAAGGACCACTTGCAGGTGGCCTGCATTGAGGGGTGGAGCAAGTTTAGGGCTCCCATGGCACACTGGAAGTGAACACCACTGAGAGGTCTCCAGAGCACTGAGGTACTGGAGAGACGAGTGTGGGACACTGTCTTATTCTTTTTTGATGGAAAAGCACATACAAGATATTTACATATCATTGGCAGGTGTAAGTCAGTGCTTACTTTGTAGCAGGCATTGCACTAAAGGTTAACTCCCTGAGTTCTCCAAAGGAGCCCATGAGATAGGAGCTCATTATTTAGACTGGAGGTCAAGGCGCAGGGGAGTTAAGTCAATTTCCTAAGGTCACACAGGTCTAAGGCTGCAGAGGTGGGATCTGAATCCAGGTGGTCTGGCCATACAGCCCATGCTCAGCCACTCTAGGAAATTCCTCCCCGTTTCTCCTTTGGAGCATCAGTAAAATCATTCCCAGTGGCAAGATGGCCCGGGAGTGAGCAAGGAGAGAGAGGGTCTGGAGACAGTTTCTGAGTGGGCAGCTAGAAGGAAGGTTGGACCAGGCTCCTGCAATGACATCTCACTAATACTGGCTGGATATGGACCCCCACTGGACACAGCTCATATGAGGAATGAAAACCAAGAGATACAGTGTTTCAGTTGAAGCCCAGAAGGTCCTATCTGTCCCCTGATGGGGACTGAGGGACATATAAAGGGTTCTAAAGCTGGGAGGTGAGTCTGAGGGTAACAGAAACCTGCTGAAAATTTCACACCACCATCAGAATTAGAAGGCCAAACTATTCGCAACAAATGTATCTACCTAAGGGTTAATATTCTTTTATGAGTTTTTAAGTCCTAAAGTTTTCCCCCTTCCCTGACCCTTAAAAGGCAGGAAGAGACATGAGTGGGGATGTACATGTTGGGGGTGGGGCCTTTCTGGAGAGTTGGCAATGTCATGAGGAGCCTCAAAACCCTCCATACCCACTGACCCAGTAACTTCACCTTCAATGACTGATACTAAGAAAATGAACAGAGATGCAAACAAAGGTTCCTTTTGAGAGAACAAAAAAAAATTAGAAACAGTTTAGATTTTCCAAAATAAGAGATTGTTTAAATAAATTTTGTTGCGTCCATTTGATGGAACATTATGTAGCCATAAAATCATGTTTTCAAAGGATATTTAATGATGTGGGGAAATACCTTGTGCTACAAGGATAGAGAATAAAAGCAAGACACAAAATTTTTATACAGAATGATTCAAAGTTTGTATAAACTAGAAATGTGCAGAAAAATGCTTGGAAGGAAAAGCACAAAAGGCTGGCAGTGTGAGACTGAGGGATATAATTGTCTTCTTCATATATTTCTGTTTTCTAATTATTCTTCAATGTGTATTGAGGGTTACGTTCTATCAGGAAAATAACTATTCTTTTTTTTTCTTTGTCATGAGAACTCAAGCTTTACTCTTTGAATTTTCATATATAACATGCAACAGTATTAATTATTTTATCATCTTGTGGATTATATCTTCAGTATTTATAACTGTTGCAACTAACTTCTAGTGATGGCAACACATTTTAAGCCATGCTTTCATGTATTCATTCACTCATTCAAGGAGTCAATAAAAGTTAAAACAGTACCTGAACATACTGGGAACTATTTGTGTTTTTAGAATTAATTTTTTCACTCATTTCATCAGCACTCTCCACATGCCCCATATTGCCAGGGGCTGGGCCAGGCCTGGGCTCCAGCAGTGAAGCAGGCTTGAGTTCTGCCTTCTTGAAGCTTGAAGCCCTGGGTAGGGAAGGCCCTCCCACAAATGTTTACAGCCAATGGGAGGGCCCCATATTGGGACCCTTAGAGCCAGAGATGGGCTGGATAAGCTGCAGCAGACAAAACTGTCTCAAATGTTCACCCGATGAACAGGTTCATCCTGTCACTAGTGTGGTCCCATACTTGCCTTCTCATACCCTTAACGTTAGCCTACCAGTTTCTACTCTACCAAATGACCTTCCCATGAACAGGCTGCAAAACACTAGAGGATTCTGGAGCCCTCACGGGATTCTAGAGCACTCAGAAGCACTCAAGAATCTTGGGTGCAAGTGTAGACATAGCCTGTCAGAGACTCTCCAGAGATTCAAGCAGACTCTCTGAGCTAGTCCTCCCGTTTCCTTGGCGACACATCATCTGATTCCACTTTCTTTCCCTCCTGGAGCCTGGCACTATCAGCACACCTTTGACCCTCACTCTCGTATCTTCCTCTTATGATTCTCCAAGATCCATACAACTCAACTCAGCCCTTTGGATCAGGATTTAAAAATGAAGTCTCCAGAGCAATGTCACTTCTCAGGCCTAACCTCTTACTGGCACCCCCTCCACCCGCCCAGATCACTGCCCATCCTGAGCTCTGTGGTCTGTGCCCTTGACAGGTTCAGAGAAGGTTTATGAGGGTTCTGAATACTGGCCAGAGTCAAGGGACTTGTTTTTTGCCTAAATTTGGTCTTTCTCATTTGTTTTCCAGTTGCTTCCTTGCAGGTGGTGATAAGGCTCAGTGTAACCTTGACAGTAACCTTGAGGATCATTTGTGATAACTCTGTATGACCTGTGGGACCAGGTCACATCTCCAAGTCAAACACTAGCTATACATTTTCTGGAAAACTGTATTTTTTCAATATTTGGTCCCGTTTGTTTCTAGTGCCAAAAAAAAGAGTGTACCTCTTCCTAAGGTAAAATCAGGACTAATAATTGGAACTTGGGAAAAGTAGGGGTCAGGTCATGGCTGTGTGCTGCACTGGTGGACACATTCACAGCATGGATGGGGAGCACTCTGGTCATCGACATCATATCTTATGAAAAGTAGCTCTTGAATCACCACCAGTAGTTTCATTTCATAATTTGATACTTTGTTTAACTTGTAGCCTCAAAGCCGCCCAGGTTTAGAGATTATGGGCTACTTAATGGACTCCCCCTGCTTTTCGAACTGTGGTGTTGGAGAAGACTCTTCAAAGTCCCTTGGACTGCAAGGAGATCCAACCAGTCCATTCTGAAGATTAGCCCTGGGTGTTCTTTGGAAGGAATGATGCTAAAGCTGAAACTCCAATACTTTGGCCACCTCATGCGAAGAGTTGACTCATTGGAAAAGACTGATGCTGGGAGGGATTGGGGGCAGGAGGAGAAGGGGATGACAGAGGATGAGATGGCTAGATGGCATCATCGACTCAATGGACATGAGTCTGAGTGAACTCTGGGAGTTGGTGATGGACAGGGAGGCCTGGCGTGCTGCAATTCATGGGGTTCCAAAGAGTCGGACACGACTGAGCGACTGAACTGAACTGAACTGAATGGACTCCCCCCATGCTAGCAAACACAGCACAGGCCATATTTTGGCCAGAAAGCCCAATAGCTTTATGTCTTTCCCCTCTGAAACCTGAGAATTGATGGTAGCTTTTGTAGATAACTGCAGGGCCCAAAGTTGTTGCTCCAGTATCTACCCAGAAAGTTCCAGCTCCACAGTTTTGCAAAGGAGCAGGAATGCAGAGCTGTAATTGTATCTAACAGGGCTCAGCGAATTTTCCTGGCCTTTGATTAATTTATACATGGACACCATGAAGATATCCAGGTTGGTCCTGCTTTAAAATATATGCCTGAGGTAGGAAAATTACAATTATAAATAAATTATCATTGTTATTTAAGGACATGACCATTCACTTCATAAAAGACATCTGTTGAGACACCTCAAATAACCAGCTCTTCCAGTGCTGGTTGAATCTCCCAGATTCAATTTACAAAAATTTAATTTACGAACCTCTTTTCTGGAACAGAGCTATTATGAAGCAAGGCACACCTGTAGTTTTAAGAGAATCCTGGCAGTTTCTCTGCTCTTTTTTTCTGGGAAGAGGATCAGGAACCCCACTTTTGCTTTCCGCCCCTTTCTCCAGCGTTGTCTCTGAGCACTCTGGTCCCTGGCCCAAGGGTTCATTGTTTTCACCAGCTGCTAAGTGTATCAGGCTTCATTCTGTGGCAAGTGACAGAAGAGCCAAAGCAAACTGAATTAAGTTAACAAAGGAAATTTATCAGCTCACAAAACAGAAAGGGGCAGAGGTGGAGCTGGCTTCAGGTGCGGCTGGATTTAGGGCTTAAACGTAAGCAGGACCACTTCTCTGTCTCTGTCTGCTACCTGCTGTGTTGGCACCATTCTCCAGCTTCTCTTGGTGGCCTCCACAAGCTCTCCATCTCTCCTCTCTTGGTGTGGGATTGGAGACCACAATGCTACAACAGTTCAACTTCTCCACTGGCACCTAGTTTGTTTGTTTGTTTTTTTAAATCCGAGATTCATTCTGATTGGACCAGCTTAGGTCACATGGCTATTCCTGAACCAGTCACAGAGCCCAGAGAGATATGATGCACTGATTGGTTGGGACCTGAGGCAGGTCCTCCACCCAGATGCCCTCAGGGTGGGAAAGGAAGGTAAGTGCTGCTACTGCAAGAAGGTGCTGTTTTGCCGAAATAAATGTTCCTGTGTTGACTTCTTTCCTCTGTGGAGAAGCCAGAAGAGATGTGTGGCCTTTTAGAGGAATCAGTGAGAGAGCAACACTTTGGATCTTTCAAGGGTGCACTTAAAAGGGGATGCTGGAGAAGGTAAAGAGTGGCCTGACTGACCTTTGTTTAGGGTTTCTGTGGCCAGGAATCAATAGTTCAAGCCAGAATAGCCTTGTGGGTCAGATCCTTCCCAACTTCTTCTTGTTCAGGGTTCACCTCTTCCATCTGTAAGGGCCCCGCTCTGAACCCTGCTCTCAGGGAAGTCTTTGAAGGCTCACGATTCCTGAGGTGTCATCACTGAGAAGGCTGCTCCATAGCTCCCACGGAGAGAGACACCCTGGCTTAGTAGCATCAAAACTCTTCAGCCAGGGGAAGGGAATTTCCCTCAAAGTTACTGGGAGGCCCAGGAGACCTCCCCGAGTGAAGGAGAGGACTACTTAGGTGAAGGTCTTCTGAGCCAACTGAAGTTAAGAAGCAGGGACTCTCCATGAGAATCAACTCCTCACTGAACACATCGATGCCTGCAGATCTCTTAGCATCTTTCTTCTGCTTGAGAAAGGTGGACCTGAAGGAGACTACCATTTTCTTAGAATGCTGATTCTCTGTGATCATGGGCTTTACAGATGTTGGAGATTATCTTTATACAGTGGGGAAAGTGAGGTGTGGGGTGGAGGGACTTGGCCCCTCTATTCACGAGCGTTCTGGTTTATCCTTTCACTCCAGAGCCCAAGCAGCCCTCTTTGAATGCTTTCCCCTGTGGATCAGTCTTTCGGTCACAAGCCACGGCCATCTCAATGCCTAGTTTTTAACCTGTTGATACTATGGGGGAAGCAGAGCGCTATGAGGATCAGAGGAGAGTGAGGGGAAAAGAAGATACGTAAATATGGAAACAAAAACCACTGCTGTTGTCACAGGAAATGCAACTTGAAACTAGTGGCTGGGTAACATTTTATGAATCCCTGTAAGGCAATGGCACCCCACTCCAGTACTCTTGCCTGGAAAATCCCATGGACGGAGGAGCCTGGTGGGCTGCAGTCCATGGGGTCGCTAAGAGTCAGACACCACTGAGCAACTTCACATTCACTTTTCACTTTCATGCATAGGAGAAGGAAATGGCAACCCATTCCAGTGTTCTTGCCTGGAGAATCCCAGGGACGGGGAGCCTGGTGGGCTGCCGTCTATGGGGTCGCACAGAGTTGGACACGACTGAAGCGACTTAGCAGCAGCAGCAGTCACTTTTGAGAATCTAATGAAAGAAGTCAGAGCCCGTCTATTGGCTTGAGAAGTGTTACTTCCAAAGGAGGTACTCTGAGAGGCCAGGTGCTTGTTGTGAGGTGCTGATATGGCTCACATATGGTGTGGCTCCTCCAGACCTTGCTTCTGAGCTGGTCTGAGAGTCAGAAGAGAACTCACCTCACCACCACAATTTCAACCCCAGCCACTATCCACCTAACTCACCAGGCCAGGCTCCTAATGACTTTCTTCAGTTTCAAGAAATCAAAAGGCTGACACCCTCCCTGAAGAAGACACTGCAGGAGTGGCAAGCCCGGGTCAGAGCAGGGGTGGTTGAGGCGTTGTCTCTGCAGAGTGCTGTGAGGATTGGCGAGTGCAGGAGTCCCTGATGTAGGCATTGGGTGAGCCTCTGGGCATCTCTGCTTCAAGTCGAGCCTCAGGATTCCAGCCCTGGCCGGGAGCAGTGAGAAATACTCCAGCGTTTGGAGAGGAGGAGGCGAGGGAGTCAGTGATGAAAGGCTTGCCAGGGCAGGACCAGAGCCAGGGAAGAAGGGTAAGGAGGGTGAAAAATCCCCGACAAGATAAAAAGAAGTCCCACAGATTGTGGAAGTGGCCACTAAACACATAGGGTATGGAGAATCGATGAGTGAACTGTGCTTTAGTAGGATGGAGGTAGCCTTCAGTTTCCGGCCTCTGGAGGACTCCAGGCCTCTGTCCATTGCCCAGAGTCCCTCAACCCTCACCTTGACGCGCGCCCACAGCAAGCGCTGACTGCCTAAGTCAGCTAGGGCTTGGCCAAGGCAGCCGGCCCGAGTCCTCGAGAAACGCAGAGAGCGCGGGCGCCGACAGGGGGCGCAGGCGAGCACCGGCTCGAACCCTCCGTGGGGCTCAGGAGGTGCCGCGCGGCGGCCTCCGGGTGGTGGGCAATCTCTGCCCTGCCTGCTCTGGCCCGTTGGGCTGCAAACCTCGGTGGCCTCCGTGCGCACCAGTTGAGATCCCATAGGCCGCCTGGTGCGCAGTGCTCCAGAAATGCACGGATTCTAAGGGCCACGGGCGCCTCTGGCTTCCTGGTCTGGAAGGGGCACCCCGTATCTGGCGGCCACGATCCGGACCTCACCGAGCTGGGCACCCCGGAGAGCCCCAGTACGGTGCCAGGATGCACGGCCTGACTCCCTGCTTCCCATGGCTCAGGCGGGGCTGGCGGCTCGAGGGTTAAAAGGCGACTGCCACCCCCATTCTCTTGGGGGGAGAAAGTGCCTTTTCTCCAAGTCCATATGGCCACTTCCTTTCGACCTGCTCGGCCCTGCTCGCCTCTTTGTCCGAGCTGTCACTTATAAAGAATCACTTGACTTACAATAACAGGTTCAAAAGACGACAGAGTATAATCAGTTGATCCAAGAAGAATTGAAATAAAGAACACCCCACTGCTCCAGCTATCATTCCCATAGAGATAGTGATATCATTGATGTGATTGCGATGCTAATTTCTATACAAGAGGGGAAAAAAAAACCCTTGTATTTTGGAATTTGTTCAAAGAGAATTTCAGACACATCAGATTGGAAAATGCAGATTGAATTCCTAAACTTTTTGGGGGTAGGCAGGGGATTTTATAAAAGACCACCACTGCAGAGATATGAGAGATAAGTGGACTTCAAGAATCTCATAGGACTAGCTTGTTTGGGGGAACTCCGATTCTCCTGGTCCCCAAAGTCCTGGAGAGAGAGAGTGAGAGAGAGGAGGATGTGCTGGGTTCTCAAGGCAGAGTCCAAGGGCGGTGCAGCACAGACCAGGCTGGGTGCCCACCCACAGAGCCCCTGTCTGGGGGGATCACCCGCAGTGAGGTGCAATGGCCAGGTGCCCTGGGAGGCTGGGTCTCTGCCTGTTACCTGAGATCCCAGTTCTTGCCCACTGCCAGGTTGGTCTTCCAGGTTGAAGTTTTCTTCATCTCACCCCACTGTTGGACAGGTTATTTGCAGCTAAGTGGTCCCTCCTCTAGGAAGGGGTTGGCGATGGGGAGGCTGTGTCGTGCTTTTTCTGTATTTTTGCTTTTTATGTATTGTGGTGCCTTGGTTTAAATCCTCCAGTCAACTAAGGGAAAATCAGTCTGGGCAGGCTGGAACAAGTCTTACCTGAATCAATGTTTTAAGTGTCCCTGTGGCTTGACGTTTTGAATAATCAATCAGTCTCCATCATTTCTTAATCATGCACAACACAGGCCTCTCTCCAGTCTCTCTCTCCTCCCCCACCTCCTTCTCTCTCTCTTTTCCCCTCTCTCTCCCTCCCTTTCTCCTTCTTTGTCAACTCTTTTGGATCCTGTGTTTCTGCTATTAACATGCCCCAATGTCACATGCGAGCCTTTTCTTTAAAACAAGCTCCTCATTGGTGTATCTGGATACTTCTTTTATTATTATTACTGAATCTTTTTTTCCCCCATAATGACACCAGGATCATTATATAATCCCATAACAAAGAGGCTTTTGAGGCACCAGCTTTTGTCAACTCTAGGACAGAGAATCCATAATTGCATTATTCAGCTTTTTCCCCCCTTCTTCCCCCTCTTCCTTGCTTCACAGAAACCCAACCTCAAGCATCACTCACATCTCTACCTTGTTACCTCGCCTTATACTATTTACCAAAGCGTTTGCCTTGAGGACCAGTATTTGCAAAGTTGCCTTAAAAAAGTTATTTTGTTTGATAATTAAGTCCTGGAGCCCACCGCGTGATGATTATTCTGGACCCATAAGGCAGAGAACCTGCGTGACGTTTTTCTCGAAGTTTAATTACCGTATGCTAATTTCCTTGCCTACTACGTGATTAATTAAAATCATATTTTCATAATCATTTGGCACTAGTATTGTTTTAGAATTATCATGATCTCCTAAATAGTGTCTGTAAATAAAGTCGCCTCTAATGGCAGGCGCGGGAGGCGAGGCTGACGACCTCTCCGTGTTTGTATCGCGGCGATTGGCAACATAACTGCCTTATTTACATTAAATACGCCACAAGGTTACAGCGCGGATCAACGTCATTTGATCGCTGATGACTCCCTTAAACGCCCGGGCTGTGACTGATTCTCCGCGTCCCGCTGTCCACCGAGATTCACCCGGGAGTTTTTTTTTTTTTTTTTTCCCCCAGAAAAGAAACAGACTTTAAATAGTTTCAGGAGCAGGTAAGAATTACGCTTTTTCCTCTCCCCTTTTCCGTCTCTCTCTTCTCTCCCTCCGTGGCAATCTCTCTCTCCCTCTCGGCTGGATAAAAAATTCTTTAGTCAAAGGCAGGAATGCAAAGTAGTGACAAGCGAAGGGGCTGATATATGTCTCAGTAACGAGTCTGACAATCAGAATGTAGCTCTTGGAGAATAGATAGATTTTAATAAGTGTGTTTACATGAGCTCAAGGTCAGAAGCAAGCTGCGCTGTGTTAAATGGTTTCTTAGTTGCTAGACAGAGAGAAAAAATGGACGATCACACACCATTCTTTGTAGATTATTATATCAAGGGTTCAGTCTCTGGCTCATCAAAGCTAAATGCCGCAAGACCTATCTAGTTGCTGTGAATTATGCCAGGGCGACAATGGAGAGCGTTTTTAATGGTACAATGCATTTCACCTACCAGATAGGGGGAGGCCGAGCCGGGGATGGGGATGTCTGCTGGGGCTGGGTGATGAGTATCAATGAACGGGGCGATTCTGAAAAGAGGCAGACGAAAATCGAGCCCGCCCTGCCCCGGCTGGGCTGGGAACAGTTCGCAGGGCTCTGCCGAGTGGGCGAGCGAGGCGCGCGAGCAGGGCGCCCGTCCCCCCTCAGCCCCGGAAAATGATCAAGTCAATCATGTGGACATGTTTCATTATTCATTGAACACAATCTTTTACAACGCTCCGTTTACGTGCCCGAGTTTGCTCCCGACGCCCGCGTTTCAGTGTTTAAGGTAAGGAAAACAAAGGTGGGGGGGTCTCGGGGCGCGGCGCGGTGGGGGTGGGGGGCCGGGGGAGGCGCGGCGGGAGGGGTGGCCCCGGCGTCCGGGCGGAGGCAAAGTGAGTTCGGACTCTTGGCGCGGCCCCCCCGTCCCCTCCCCCTCCCCATCTCCGCGAGGCCTGCCGCCGGGTTCCTTCTCGCCCCACCGCGATTAAAAAATATGGTCTAATTAAATATCCGTGGCTGTGACGTTGGCGAGAGAAGCTGTCAGCGGGGGGGAAAAAAGAGGAAGAAACCGAGAAAGCGGCGGCGGCCGGGCATCGAAGGGCGCTAGAGAACTTCGGCGGCGAGCGGGACCCGCGCCTGGGCCGCCGCCTCCCTCGCCGCGGTCCCGGGACCGTTACTTTGAAAAGGAGGCGCCGGGCCTCGCGCCGGGCGCGCCAGCGGGACCCCGCGCCCCGCTCCGGGCCCAGCCCGCGCCCCCCAGCCGCGCGCGGCCCGCGAGCCGCTCTCGGCCCCGGGAAACTTTCAAAAGGGTCTGGGGGGTGGGGGGGCGTCCGTGGAGACTGGGAGCCCGGGGCCGCGGAAACTTCTGCTCAAGTGACTTTCCCCATTTTCTCCTTTGCCTGAGAATCGTGCGCCCCTCGCTCCCTTTCTTCCTTCGCGGCTCGCTGCGGGATTCCGGCCCCGCCGCCGGGGGGTAGAAAGGGTAATTTGTAATTTTTTTTTTTTAATCAAAGTTAGCCGTTGCTTACAGTGTGTCAAACTCGCGGGCGCCAAGGGCCGCGGAGACCTGCCATTTTGTGTTTTCATTGGCCTCCTGTACCCGGGGAGTCGGGCGAGGCCAAGGCCGGGGGCTCGGTAGGGCCGGGGTGTCAGGGTCCGAACTCGCGACCCCAGGAAAGGCCGTGGCGCCTTCCAGCGCAGGTGGTGACGGCAGCACCTGCCCCAGCCTATCCCAGGCCCGGGGGGCCAATCCTGGGGCCAAAGATAAAAATAAAGAAATAAATAGTAACAGGTTATGGAGGGAGCTGAGCGGGCCAGCCCGGGGCTGGAGAAATGAGGCCAATCAGAGTGAGGGAGTACGGGCATGGGGGCTTAGGAAGGCGTGGAGACGGAGGGTTGGGGGCGTCTGGGAAGAGCGCAATTTGGGGGAACGGAATCCCCAGGCCAGATGTATGACTGGGAGGAAAATGATCTTTGCTGATAAACCTTTCTGTTTGCTTCAAGACATTTTTTGAAGATGAAGAATTGAGGAAAACAGTCGTAGGCGGGACCAGGATGTATTTTAGGCAAAAAAAAAAAAAAGGGGGGGGGAGCTTTTCTTTGATGATGAGTAGGAAAGTGTCCAGATCTCGACGCGCCCATCTGTTGCAGTTTTGCAAATAATTTAAAATATAGATATCTGTATATAGATGGATGTGTGTGAAGTGGAAGGTGGAAACGCCGGCGCTGGGAAGTTAGGAAAAAGAAAGAAAAGGGGATTCGGGGGCAGAGATTTGTCCTCAGCCCACTCTTCTGAGAAAACTCCTGCAGGGCTTTCTTTGGGGACAGGTGGAAAGTTGTCTCCCCTCCTTTTCCCACTTCTATATTGTGAACGTTCCTATGTCCGCCTCTCGGCGAACGTGCACACAACCCCCGAGTTAGGTGGAAGGTCGGACGATCGATTGGGGGTGGGCTGGGGACCGCGCAGGCCTGAGCAAAGAGCGGGGGCGAGGAGGGGCAGGGCGGGGTCCCAGCCCCGCGCGCCGGTCGCAGCCACGGCTGGGTTTTGTTTGCCGGATATTGTTATGTCTAACGAGTGCCTCACAGGAGACGTGATTTGTCAGCCGCCTTCGTTTTCAGTTTACCAGAAAATACGGCGGCTGCGCGGCGTCCTGGCCTGCGGGTCGGGGAGCCCGCGGGCGCTGGTGGGCGCGCAAGAGTGCGTGCGGGTGGGAGCGAGCGGCCGGCCGGTCGCTGGTAGGGGCAGTGGGCCGGGCGGGGTGAGTGCGCGCGCGGTGCCGGCCTCGGCTGCTCCTGCGCCTTCTCCCGGCAGCCGCCGCCGCTGTGCAGTTTAGCAGAAAACCGACAGGGGCCGCGTTTGCTGAGCGCATCCGGCCGCCGGGCAGCCCGAGCGGGCCGCGGGGCCCGGCTGGCCGGTGTAGACTCAGGGAGGGGGTTGCGGGGAGGACAGGCGGGGAGGGGCGCGAGAAGCAGGCTGGGCCCGAGCGCTCTCCACCGCCAGTGTCCGTTGTCCCCGGTGTCCTGGGCGCGTTGGGCAGCCCCTGGAGCCCTGGCCTTGCGCCCCCGCCCCCAACCAGGGCTTAGGTGAACTTGGGGTGGGGTGAGCGTGCGTGTGTGCGTGTGTGTGTGTGTGTGTGTGTGTGTGTGTGTGTGTGTGTGTGTGTGTGTGTGTGTGTGTGTGTGTGTGTAGGGGGCGGGGGGGGGGAGGTTAGACTGGGAACGCACTGTTTTCTTTTCCAGTTTGATATTAGCAACTGGATTTTTACTTTGAGACCGGCTTTGCTCACTGCTGGGGTTGGGAGGGGGCGATCTTTTCCCATCACTCACATCTTTGTTCATTGTTCACTGAGTAGAAGGCAGGCGACTTAAAGAGACGAAAGAGGAAAAAGAGGGGGAGCAAGAAGAGGGAAGGAAGAGAGGCGCGGGGAGAGCGTCCCCGCCCCCGCCCGGGTCGGGTTGGACGGTGAAACAGTAAACCCGCGCACGGAGGGTCGCCAAGAAAGTGGACATTACCGCTTTAATTAACTTCGAGATGCTCCGGCGGCGGGACCTGGCGTAGCCGTGACGCGCCCCCATAAATCTGCCCGGCCCGGGGCTGCTCCGAGAACTCGTACAGTAGCGGCGTCAGACTCGACGCGCGCCTCCCAGTCCGGAGCCTATTTGCATAATTGGATCTTTTTTTTTTCTTTTTTTCCTTTCCCCTCATTCTCCCTCCCTGAAACTTGTTTGAAAACCCGAGTGAAAACTGCGACGACCTGCACGCTCAAAAGCAAGTGCCAAGTAAGTGCCCTGCCGTGGCCTCGGTGCGCCCCGAGGTTAGCGCGCAAAGCAGGCGAGCGAGGTGCCCCGGTGCCGTGCGCCGCCGGCGGGCCTCGGCGGAGGGCTGCTCGCTGGCGGGAGGACTGCAGCCGCCGACTCCGGCGCTCCCGGCTAGCAGCTTGCACAACTTTCCCTCCCCCTCTGTCTCCCGAGTTTTCGGGTCAGGTGAGGTGTTTGGGCCAGGCGTGTACCTGTAGCGAGAATCGGGAGGCGATCACTGGGACGCGGTGGAGTTGGACATCCCGGGTCCGGGCGGGTGGTCGGTCCCCGCCGCGGTGGAGCGTAGAGCTGCGAGCCAGAGAGCTAGCCGGGCCGGCTGCTAGTCGCGCCGCGCCGCGTCTGCAGCTCGTCGCCAAATGCCTCCCCCATTATTCTAAGGTTTGTGTCTCTGGCTGTGTGTGTGTGTGTGTGTGATCGGCTGTGCTTTAAAAAGAGGAAAGCAAGCACAACAAGAGCAAGAAGGGTTTCTCCCTTAGCTCCTTCCCTCCCCCCCGCACTCCAATTTCTCTAACATCATTTATTTCTAGTGCTCGAAGGAGAGTGTGCAGGGCTTCTTTACTAAAGACAGAGTCACCGACAGACTGACAATTCTGTTGGAAATGCCATAAATTCTATAGCCAAAATGTAGCTACATTCATAAAATAGCAGCCGTGACCTGTCCAGATAAGTGATTTTATAATATCTCAAATTTTATTAAAAACACAATAGTGTATTATTTATTTACAGTGTTCAGAACCTGGGGAAAAGTAGATTTTCTTGGGAGAAAACTGTGACCCTAGTTTCTGTTTGGTAGGAAATTTGCTGGCAGCTCGGCCCACCAGCCAGACGGGAAGGGGCAGGGGACTCAGCTTTGGCCTGGGGAGACGCAGGGGCACAGCGGGCAACCCTCCGGCCTCTGCTTGGGGAGAGCCTAAGGCTTCTGGCTGAAGGCTGCTTTAGTTATGATGTCATTCTGATAGCGGAGTGCAAATGTCTCCTGATTCCACCATTAACCGCCTGGCTGATTTGCTTGGTAATGATAGCACTGCTGTCCAGCGCTTTGACAAATGCAGGCCCGCAGAGCCCTAGGAATTAACTTTTCCCCCCACCGAGGAAGAAGTGAGCTGCCAGAAGTCTCACTACTGGGACCCTGACTTGAACTTTGTAGTGCTTGAATCCAGACACTAACAAGGATGACAGGCCCTTAGATTGAGGGACCCCTGTTTTCCTAAAGTTTGGAAAACTTTTAGAAGGCTTCAGTCTACAGAATACCCTTAAGCTGGTAACGCTTGATTTGGGTTGTGACCAGGCAGAGACATTTTTTTGATCATGGATGGCTAGGACCCCAGGTCTCTCTGGGGCCATGGCATAGAAGAGGAGATTGTGACATCTGCTTCCTACCTTCAGTCCCTTAACTGTGACTTTATGTTAATATCACTGCAAGTAAACCGGATTTAGTGTGGATTTTTAAATAGTGTACAATGATTTAAGATTTCTTTTGATTTACTGTTCAAATGAAATTTGCATAAATGTGATGAAAATGAACTTAACATCTGGGCATATGAAAAAAGGTTAGTACCTCATATGTCATCTGCAGAGAAAGTCTCTAAAATGCTTTCACCCTAAACTGGGTTCGGGGAAACAGTTCCTGGAGACATAAATGGTAATTATGGAAAACCTGGAGAAAGCGCTTTCAATAAATTTGCATTCTCTTGGACCACTGCTCTGAAAACCCATCTTGTTCTGTGCCTGGAGTGCTTAACTTCTGAGCAAGCTTGAGATCTCACAACTCAGCAAGTTAACTGCTGGCTGGGGCTGCCTTCACGGAAGACATGGGGCAGAATAAGAAGAGACAGTCATGCTGCTCTGGTCCAAGCCGGAGGCCAGTAACCCCCATTATGAGAGAGGACAGGGAGGTAGCCAGGATGTGCAGCCCTACTAACCACAGCTGCCCATTGGGTACTGAAGGCAGTGCTGAGATGTAGAATCATTCATTGCCTGCTGAGCTCCAAAAAGCTGACAGATTAGGTTGTCTACTCTGCCTTAGGTAACCAAAGAAATTTCCACCAGATCAGACCTATAAAATCCAAGAGCCCGTTCAAATGAACTCTGAACTTCACCTTTCTGAGCAAGAGAAACTTATCTCTGGCATAAGGGAATCTGAGTAAAACAGCCTTTCCCAAATGTGGTTGCCTTTTGCTCAAAAGTTGGCTGTGAATGGCACAGGTGTTTTTAAAGTGCCTTGAATGGAAGGGGGAAAAAAAGACAGCAATGATGCTCATGAGAATATAGATGAACTTATTTTTTTTAAAGAAGAGGATCATAAAAGAAGAAAGCAAATAGATTTATTTTTCCAGTTTGAATGAGGACAATTATAGCTTTTTAACGTCTTTGGATTTAGTGTTTTTAATAAGCCTTTTAAGTAAGCTGAAATATCAGCTTGCATTTTGTTCTCAGCATTATTTAAAGTGAGACTTGACGCAAGTTTAAAAACAGAAGTGAGCTTTTTGTAGGTCAGCTTTTGTCCATGCTGAGGTTGGGAGTCCCCTACAAACCTCTGCCAGGACCCTGAGCAGATGAGAGTGCTCAGCCCCGCTTCACCCTGTCTCTAGGTGAGATAGATTTGGGTTGGAAGGCTGCCGGTGGTCAGGTGACCTGATGCTATCTCCCAGACTGTGAAGGTTGGATTTTGGAGTCTAAAAGCAAGATGCAAGTTCACTGACATGGGAGAGACTCACATCTGCTAGTAGGGGCTTGTGAACTGAGTAGCTCAGTGGAACCATGCCTGTCGTACACACCGGCCGCCCCCTCTAGGACATGCCATTGCAGGACAGCAGAGACACTGGAGGGAAAGGAGATGTCCCAGACAAGGTGGGGGTGGAGGGTCTGACTGGCGTGGCTCATTGTGTATTTTACCTGGTCTTGTGGTACCTGTTTAGGAGTTGTTGAGAGAGAGACCTTTTATTAAGGAGAGGGTTGCTTGCTCAGGTCTGGGCTGTCTGGGCCACCCTTGGTGGCATTGAATACCATAAAGGGTAAGAGCCAAGCTAAGTTAGAGAGTCCTATGTGCAATCAAACCGAGCTAAGCCAGGGAGTTGGCCCACCAGGATCTCAGTTGTGGTGATGCTGGTGTGTGTGTGTGTGTGTGTGTGTGTGTGTGTGTGTGTGTGTGTGTGCACGCACGCTGGAGAGGGTGTTCTTGCTAGAAACACCTGTTATGAGATGATTTCCTATTTATTCACAGTGTATTACCCAGGGTAGATTAGTGGGTTTATCAGTGTCTGTGCACAGTGGAAGCACTGGGGCTAAAAGAGCTGAAGGAATCACAAAGTGGAGGGGGACATGTATGATCAGAAGATGGACCCTAAAGAATGCAGGCCCCCTTTCCTACATCATTGTGCAGAGAGCAGGGCTGGTTTTCGTGGGCTCTCTTGGCTGCTAGAGAATGTTACCTGTGCAACTTTCACTTTAAAAAATCATCGTAGACCTTTGGTTTCTCTTATATTGGATTTTTTGCTGCTACAGAGGGCATTGCCGCTGCTGCTGCTAAGTCGCTCAGTCCTGTCCGACTCTTAGCGACCCCATGGACTGTAGCCCCCCAGGCTCCTCCGTCCATGGGATTTTCTAGGCAAGAGTACTGGAGTGGGTGCCAGTGCCTCCTCTGACAGAGGGCATTGAGCGCTTGACTTTTCACAGCCTCTGAGCACGCTAGAGGTCAGGTTTATCTGCCATAAGAGACCAGATCCAGGTGAGGCCTTTGGTGGGACTTGCCCGGCTGGCCTGAACATTGTTTCTCTAGACCAGGGTTTCTCAAGTGTGACACTAAGGATGTTGCCCACTTGTAGAGTCTGTCCTGTGTTTTATAGATATGTTGAGCAGCATTCCTGATTTACCCACTAGACGCCAGTAGCTCTCCCCAGTTGTGACAATCAAGCATGTCTCCAGACATCTGCATACATTCCCCTGGGGGAAAATCAGGTTCACTTCCCACCGCTTTTATGTGCCAGGCCCCATCCTGGGCGTCTCAAGGTGCACAGGGAAGTCTGACCCTCAAGGAGTGCACAGCCTGGTGGGGAGACACGTGTGTCCCAGTGCCCTGTGATACCAGGGCCTGTACCATGCAGGGGCAGAACTGGGGGTCTGAGAGGAAGGGGAATGTCAGTCCACAGTAGAGGAATACGGGGGTGGAGGGTATCTGGGGCTCGACTCTGACTGTTTTTATGTCAGTTATACCCCCAAAATGGCCCTGCCAGTGAGAGCTGTGTTTCTGGGCTCCCTGACTGTGACAGGCAAACCAAGAAGTATAAGGCGACAGTTCTCAGACTCTGATTTGAGGCTGGGCATCCTGCTGGCAGGGTGATGACGGTGGCTTATTTCTGTGCATTCGCTACATGGCAGTCATGGGTTCTAAGCGCTCGCCTTGTCTAATCCTTACAGCCTCTCTATGAGCAGGTGCTATATTTGTCCCAAATTCCAGGAGGGGAACCTCAGACACTGAGAGAGGGGAGTGGAGGATCCAGGATTAGAACCCATCTGACCTGCCTCTGGAGTTGTCACACCCAACCCCACTCCTGCCCAGAGCACCTCCCTTGACCCACAGCCAGCTGCCCTTTCTGAGGGCACATTCACCACAGAACCCCTGGAATTCCATCATTGACCCAACAAGCTCATCTGCACAGAGCCAGCAGCCCCTTCTAAGGGACACAGATCTCCAAGTGGGGCCTCTGGGTGGTAGTGGCAGGAAGGTTATGCAGATACATTAAGAGATGCAAGAAGGAAAATTAGTTTGTAGGGTCCCCCTCCTCTACCTACCTATTCTTATTCTGTAGCTTTACAATGAGAAAATTAAGTGCCATTTTGACACAGGAAAAATGATCACCGTAGGCTTGAGCTGACATTAACCTGAAAGTTTTCTATCAAGGCTTTGATCACCTGAACTGTGTTTAGCTTTGATTACTGAGGTGGGCTTGTCTCTCGTGCTGTGCCCTACCCTGTTCTCTCTGTCTCTGCTAGTCCTTCAGCTCAGCCCCTTCACTATCTTCTAGCCTTTGTTGGTTGTTATCAAACACACATTCACCTGTACACATAGGCAGGATGAAGTAACCCTATTTAGGTTGTGAAAGCTAATCCACAGAGCCTCTAAAGTTGAGATTAATCACAGAAATGCTCATTCGGCCTTAATTACAATGACGTTCTCACTTGCATGTCTGAGGTTTCAAAATAATTCCTATAGATTTGGATGAGATTTTGGTTCGTGGAAGGGCTAGATTGTAGAGCTCTCAGGGAACATTTATGCCTGTAGTTTCTAGGCACCTGAGGAGTCAGGGTCTGGGGCCTCTCTGTAGGTGTGCAGAGGTGGCCAGAACATAGCCACCAGCAGTGGCTGCTCTTGGGTGCCTGCCTTATGCCAGACCCTGCACTCTGCACCTTGGATATGTAGTCTTATGGAGACCTTTTGACAACAGAGTGAAGGGCATCCCTCAGCTCGATTTTACCAGTGGGCAGACTGAGAGGTGTGGCCACTTGTTGCAGCTACAAGCCAGGGTTCAAAGCCAGCCTCATTAGCTCTGGGTCTCACACTGCTGACCTTGTCTGCACCCCTGCCTCCCTGTACTCAGTCCTCAGTACTCAGGACTGTGAGTGCAATCATCCTTCCCTGTCATAGTAACTCGCCTTTCTCTTGGAAGTTAAAAATGTAAACCAGAACTTGCTACTTGGAGAACATATGCATTGTTGTAAATTTGTTTTCAAGAGGGAGAAAATATTTGGAAACTGTATCAGCTAAACTGTATCAACCAGAGAGAAGCAAACAGATCACAGACCACATAGATATTATATATGGAATTTAATTTCTTGAATAGCTTGATTATTTAATTTTATCTTTCAAAATATCTGGAAACACTTATTTCTTATTGACTGGAGAAGAAAGTGGCACAAAATTTTTCTTGTTCTTTAAAAATTTTTAAATTCTTTATTAAAATCTATTAAAGTCAAGTCAAGCAAAGCCTTCCAAATTATTACAGAAAGGCTGTCATTTCTATGAAGCCTATTGAAGGGGGTGGGAAATCTTATCAAAATTACAGCTAAAGTGCTTTAATTATTTTGCATCCTCGGCCAGTGCTTGCAGTCTGGGGGTTGTAATCTATTGATGCCAAGTGGCTATTTCAGCAGCCTTAAATCTGTACCGAGCAGAGAGCATCTCACTGGTAAAACATGGCTGGATCTGGCAGTTAAAACTGGTGCCGGATTCCTGCAGCATCTGAGAAACTTTATTCGCAAACATTTTCCACCTGAAAGAGGGTCAGCTCTGGTGGGTGGCAATCCTGCTCTGAGAGCCCAAGAAGAGTTCAAAAGGTGGGAAAATGCAGTGTGGGAATGTGGGAGAGGGAAAGGCTGCCACATGCCGACATTAAAGGATTTAATCTGTGCAGCCAGAACCTCTTCGATGGTGGAGGGTGGCCTCTGCGCTGGTCCCCACTGCCACCAGGTCTCCTGAGTCCTCGGGCCGCTCTGAGCCATCCGAAGCCCCGCTCCACCAGGAACTCTCATGGACTTTGGAAGCACCATTTCTTAAGCAAAATGCCAGACACCCTGTCTGCAATTCTTTTCTGAGCTCATTGATTTGACAACTTAATATCTATTTTCTGTGTGCTTTTTGTTTTGTTTCATTCTCCCCTCTTCCCAGCCTCCACCGCACCCCCATTTCCTCCTTTTCAGCTGTTTTCACCCTTTGCACACGAATTTCTGAAACTATATTAAAAAAGCTTTCCTTGAAGTCTGGTGGGGGACCGTTTGAATTTTAGTGTTATTTAAAATTCTCCTCTAGCATATTTTAGTGGCAGAAGAAGTACAGACACGCTGATATGAACGTTTGCATCATCTGAAAATGTATTGATTAAGCCCATAAGGTGGCAGTTTCCCCTTTAATAACTGCTGCCACCCCAAGGAAGACACAGTGGCTTTCTAAGTGCGTGACAAATGAGGGGCTCATCCAGGATCTGGTCGTCTGATTGGCATTTCCCGTGACAATGCTTCTGTGATGTAACCAGTGGCGATATGCTTGTCTTTTGGGGGGTGGGGAATGTGTGTTTCGTGCCTCTGGCATGTTTATTCTTTAGCAATGACTGTCTGGTGAGGTCAAGTAATATATTGCAGATTATTAGAGTACGTACCATTTTCAAAACCCTCCCGGAAGAACTGGCTGCGTTTTGACACACTGCCCTTTTATCTCAGTGATACCAGCAACTTGATCCTCACATTTCCCTCCTGTCTCAAAAGGTTGCCAGGAGTTAGATCCGTTGTGAGACGTTTTCTCAGGGACTGCTGGCTCTGCCTGAATTAGGAGCCTGGCTGCTCAGGTGACAAATACCAGGCCCATGTGTGGACCATGGGGGCAACTGGGGTCTGCTGTTCAGAAAACTTTCTCTCCCTTTGCATGATAATATTGTTCTGATAAAATTCATGTAATTCTTGTGTGTGATCTCCACATACCACATTCAATAAAATAATTTGTTTATTGATCTAAAGAAGGAGTGGTTTCCAGCTGCTTCGTTCCTTGGGACAGGCTTTTCGAGTTAGAATCTGTCTCTTTGACTCTCTTCTGCTAGAGGTTGGCCTCCTGTGGAGGTCGGGCAAAGGGGTTAGGCAGCCTGGGGAGGCTGGGGACCAAGAACTTTTTTTCTTTAGGAACCTGGGCTGAACAGAATTCAAGGTAAAATTCTAATACAACAATTTGTGCTTAAATGGACTGATATTTGTGTTTGCCTATCTCCATCTTGAAGGCAAGTGAATTAAATCATTGCTGCACTGGGGAGCAGTGCAGGGGCCCCTCGTTTTATTAATTTCTATCATCACCCAACTGTTAACCCTTAGATTAACACAAAGAAACTTCATGTTCCTTCCTACTTTCTGTATCATTGCTCCAGAAGGAACAACTACGGGGGAATTCTTTGTGTGCAGTTTATTTGCTAATTAAATTTTTTGCAATGGTTACACAGTACATGTTTTGCTTGATATATCAATATCTATAAGTTAGTTTTTTGCATTATTTACTTTTTAGGGGTGTTCCCTCTTTCATTGCATGATTAAGATGCTTATTTCACTGAGCTGGAAACATCGAGTTTGTAAATGAGGAAGAGCTAGAAACATTTTTGTTTTTGTTTTTAAGCAGTGTAACACAGTAATAAAGAGCTCAGGACTAGTCAGATGGGACCAGGCTTGATACCCAGCGCCATTCCTTTCAAGATCTTTGAGAGCAGGGCATTTTCTGTCTTTAAGCCTCAGTCTTCTCATCAGTAGAATTGGAATATTTTTTCCTCCGTAATTGAGTCTTCAGGATTAAAAGAGAAAATGATTAATTAATGAGCCCAGAGACCAGCTATTCTACAAATGGCCAGCTAATACTATTACTTGTAGTGTACATTTTGTTAAATATTTTAGGAATGAAAACCCTACCCCAAACAATAGCCATCAATCATTTGCAAAGCCTAGTGAGGTGTCATTCCTCTTTTGTTTCCCTGACTGGTCTTTGGAGTTATTTATCTGGGAATCAGTAAGTATCAGCTGATTGATTTCCTATACATTTCAGAAGAAGCATTTTAAAGGGTCAGCTGAGTTTATGGAAGGTTATGGAGTGGGGGTAGGGTTTAAGTCTTCCCTAAACAAATACGCTCATTCCAATTCATCAAGTGTTAGCACTGTGTTCCCAAACCACACACACACACACACACACACACACACACCACACCGTGCCACACCATACTGCACCCTGGTTGTGGTAATCTTAGTAGGAACATTATGCGCCTTACTCTTTATCTTTGCCCTGGATCCAAGCCAAAGGCCCCAAGGAGGCACTGCTGTCATTCATTCATTCTTCATTCATTCATTCAATCTTTTAAAAAAATGTGTATTAAATGTATTCTGTGTCCTAGGCAGATTAGTGGTGTGAAGGAGAGCAGAATCACTTTTGAGGGTGTTATACCAAGACCAAAGTACAAGTGTAGGCAGTGAAGATGATGCTTTAGGTTCCAGGTTCCGAAATACACACACACAGCACACATGAAATTCACCTGATTTGCATACTTACACACAATCATTTGCTGATTTCAAGGGACCCAAGTGCTTGTGCATGAAGTATAAAATTAATGAGTGGAACTTGTGGCCATTGCATTCAAGATGAGTTACCCAAGAGAGAGGTAGGGAGCTGAATATAACTCCTTTACTTTTTCCTGCAGGGGAAAGGGTGGAATTCTGGGTGGCTTTTCCTCACTTGGGGGGATACCAAATCTATGACAAAATCAACATTCCAGTCATCCTTGGAAAGTACCTAGGAACATTATATTAAGAAACAAGATCCCATCTTCCTGTAGGAAATTTGAAACCACGATCAGGTCTTGTAGATACACATCTAGCATTTATTGAGTGCTTATTACACAGATGACCTTGGGCTTTAAAGTGCAAGATATTGTTTAGTTTAGTTCTTAGAACACTGCCTTTTGGTGGAGAAAGGAGTTATATCCATGTTGTATGACTTGCCCAAGGTCATGTAGCTGGTAGATGGCGTTGCTGGGCTTTCTCTGCATGGACTTGTGCCTGTGAGTGTGGCTGTGTGTGACCTTTGGACTGGGGCTCTGGATAGCTGGTCTGGACCTTCTCTGGAGATGGCATTCTCTAGAACAGAACCGTTGGAGAGTCGAGGCTTCTCAACTTCATGAACCTCTTCTTCAGCTGGAGTAGGCTGCCACGGAGCAGAGCCCTTGGCAAGCGGTGAGGGCTGCTTTCCTGTCGCACTCTTTCCTTTGCCCCACTCGGGGCAGTGTCGCTGTGCTCTACAGTTCATCCTCTTGGAATTATCCGTCCTATAGATATTCACTGTGTAGATGCTGAGCACACAGCAGTGGACCCAATATCCAGGAGTCCTGCAGCTCTAGAGAGTCAAAAGAGACATAATATTTGTCATGCCCACTTTGATCATGAAGATTCTGAAGGAAGAGGACAGAGGGCTATGGCGAAGCCCCTCTTCAACGAGTTGGTCAGTGCTGTTCTTGGTGGGTCTAAAGGTGAGAAGGAGCCAGGAAAGCAACGCGTAGGCAAAACTCCCAGTCAAGGGAACAGCATGTGCAAAAGCCCTGAGGCTGGGAGGATCTCAGTGGCGAGAAGAAAGAATGCCAGGGTGGTTGGAGCTGATTGTGGACTGCTCCCCAACGGACATTACAGTTGTCTTTCTTTGCACCGAGGAGATGTTGTCTAGCTGAGGCTGCTCCCTCAGTCTGCTGTGAGCATGGCCTGTTGAGGGCACTTCTGTTGGAGGGTGTCTGCTGGCAGCTGTGGCCTTCTCTGCTGTCCAAAGTCAATATTTTCCTTCCAAGTGACCCTTCCCTCCTTCCATCCATCCCTTCTTCTCCCAGTGTAATTCATTCATTCCACAAATATCCACTGAACATCTACTCTATGCCAGGCACATAGTGAATATAAAGTTAGTTGCAAAGATAAAAATCATGTAAGCTCTCTCAGAGTTTAGAATCTACCGAGATTCACAAGTGCTTCGGTGATGCCTGGCTCCCCTCTGCCCAAATCCTAACTCTACGGGTGTCCCCCTGACTGCTCAGTTCTGCTGTACTTAGTTTGGTTAGACTTGTTTATTTAGTCTCAGAGGAGAGAGGATAAAGCTCAAGTATGCACCAGCATCTCAGAGTCACCCTGTCTCTCCTGTGCACAGCCATAGTGGCTACACGCGTCCTCCCTTCCCACCTCTTGTTCCTGAGTGTGCACCGTGTCAGGCAGTGTGCAGAGCACCGGGGGGAATGATGGGCAGTGCCACCATGGGGCCTCTGCCTCCATGGGGACACTCAAGTCTGTGCTTGATTAAGATGTCTTGGGATTTTTGAGGAGGTTCTCACCACCCAGAAATTTCTGGGGGTCATGAACTCGTTCCCCTTTCAGGAAAGGGACAGCTTGGCAGGAAAGCCAGATACTTGTTTATATCACCTGTAAGTCCAAAGAAGACTTTATGCTATAGAACTTGAAAGTACGCATTTACATGCCTGGCTGTTTTGATTCATTACTTACGTGATTACTCTAGTAACTTTTAAATTTAATTTAGTTTAATTTTTTAGTGGAAAATGAAGTATGTCCTGGCTCTTTGGATACTGAACTTTTTTTCTCTTCATTTGGTTTTAAATGGTTAAGTAAATTTCATTAAATAACTGTAAACATTCCAAATCATCCTGCATATATATCGTATTTCACATCATTGCAACTTCGATGTAAAATATTAAAATGTAAATGACTCAAAAGAAAAATTATGGAAACAAATGCATGACTTTTATTACACTTTCAGAAAACTTGCTCAGATATTTCCCCTTCCTTAGCAAAAATCTGTGATGAATTAAGAGAAAAAACATTTAAGGGCACTATAAAAAATAAATCTTTAGAATAAAGGAACAGACCTTGGTAAGCAGTATTCCCTCATTTTATCTGTTCAGATCTGTGAGTATATGTTAGATATTGTCCACCCATCAACTTGATTCTTATAAAGTAAGTTATATCAGCATGAATACAATCATTTTAATTTCTGAGCTTTAGTTGGAATAATAGTTTATCCAAGTATATAAATATAAATCTAAATTTGTATATATTTCATGAAATTTGAACTAACAGTTCTTCCTTTTCCTCTTAAGAAACATTTCAGTATAGTAAAAATTGTCTGGGAAGCATTTGGCATTTTATTTTGGTCTCTATCACGACTTCCCATGTGATTGTTCTATATTAATCTTGAAAAGTGACACAAGATTTCTTTTCCATAATAAATAGCAAATAAGTTAATAATGACAAATGATAACTCTAATGAAAAAATTATATTTTCTCCAACTTAATAGAAGAGTGCCAACAATAGGTAGGATAAAATAAAATCAATATTTTGGCACCGCTCTATTATGTTTGCCTCATTAATTTGGAGAAAACTTCTCTCTTCAATCCTGAATCACAAAGTGTCAACAAATAGTAGTTTTAATGTCTACTCTCATTCCAGTACATTTAATGCTTTGCAAGTTATTTTTGGAGGAAAATGATTTTTGATTCTGCAGATGTATAGAGATTGCATTGTGTAGGTTTTTGTCTTAGGGAACAATGAAAAAGTTTTGCCATGTAATTTGCATTCAAGAGATAGTTCATTCCAAATTCCAATTCAGCACAATACTATATGGTTTTTCATATAAATGAATATATGTGTATGCATATCTGTATGAGTCTATTTGTGTAGGTATTATTGTCCTGTTTTATTTTCTTCACCCACACTCTTTCTCTCTCTTTTTTTTTTTCTTTTGCCATGGGCCCCTGCAGTGGAAGTGCGAAGTCCTAACCCACTGGACTGCCAGGGAATACCCCCACCACACACACACACACACATACACACATTCTCTCTCTCTTTTTCAAAGGGCATGCTCATTCATGTTTATTAATTTCACCCGAAGTTTCACTTAGCTTCCTCTTCCTTCAGAAGAATCCAGCATTTCTGATTTCTGAGTACCGATTGTCAGTTGATTAAGGTCAATGCTAGCACTTATTCAGGCTCCTATTGACTGGGGCCACGTGATATAAGTGATTGATCCACCTTAGACACAGGCTTGCTAATTTTCCATTGTAACGGTCCTTTCCACCTAGTCCATTCTTCCTTACTCCATACAGTATTTAAGAATGCTGCGTCCTGCACACACCCCTCCCTGTCCGTGCTGTTACACTAACGCAGAATTACATCTTTCACTTGTGCAAAAGTATTTGTATCACCACTGCCTGTCCTCCTTTGTTTTCCTGAGATCACAAAAGCCTGGGATTTAGAATAGCAGATAATAACACACGGTGCATACTATTGATGCTGCTTTAATTGTCTTATTGACAACTCGCTTGAACTTGGAGAAGCATGCTAATATTTATCATCCTGTGAACTCGTGCATTTTCTTAACTAAAGTCGTAATTACAGAAGAATTTCGAAACTCAGATGTCTGTCCACAACAGCCTCACCTTTCCTCTGTGTGGACAAAGGCTTCCAGGCGGCTGCATGGAGAGAGAACTCTTCACTCACTGCCCCCTAAGCGTTTGTGTCCTCCGGACTCTTCTCCCTCTAGGGGGCATCTGACTAATTAACGCCTTGACCAGCACCTGGCCAGGAGAAGAGGCAGAGATGGGACCCACCTGAGCAGTTGTAAAGGGGGCAGTGCCCATCTGGCTTTGGGGTTGCCCAGAGGTTTTTGTTTTTTGAAGAGACAGGTGTTTCTTTCCTTTTGGGAAATGCCCATAAAGAACATTAAAAGATTTAAAACAGGCTGGAGCTGAAATTGAGGCTGCTGTGCTGGCTAGGAGGCAAAAATCCATTTGAGGAGGGCTTTGACAAGCTTGAGTTGATGAATGGAGCCATCATGGTGTAACCAGGCACCTTGCTATCCCTATCTCCCCTTCGCTCCCCATCATTCGCTAGGCTCTGACCCCGGCCCCCTCTCAGTTCCCTGGGTGTGGCAGGCTTGATCACACTCGAGGTCTTTGGCATGGCTATTTTCTCTGCCTGGAACACTCTTGTCCACACCTTCACCTGGCCGCTTCTGCTTATCCCTCAGGTCTACCATAGGCCACCTCTTCCAAGAGGCTTTTCCTGACCGCCGTCTTCCTCTCCGCCACATTGGTCACCCCCCAGCTCGTTGCCCTATTTTGTTTTCTTCATGGGATTTATCTTTCTGGATTCATCGAGTGTTAGCTTATCTTCTGTCTTACTCCCTCCACTAGAACTAGACTCCCCAAAGCCAGGGCCTCTGCAGGCTCTCTGATGAATTTCCTTCTAGCACCTAGCACAGTAGCTTGCAAAAGTGGCTAACTGACCAATATTTTTTGAAAGAAGGCTACTTTCCTAAAGGAAAAAAAATGTGTTTGGGAGTGTACCCTGACCTTTGAGAACAAAGTCGTGTCATCCCCTGATGCTCCCTTTGTTTCTCTTTAGAGTTGGGGCTGCAGCTGCGTCTTTCTCCAGGCTACTGAGAGGGCACCATCATGGCGATTCAGAAGGGTGGTTGTCTCTAGATGGAATATTAGTGTTATTGCCAAGTTTCTGCCCCTTGTGGGGCACTGCTCAGACGAGGGGCTTTCTTCTGGTTTGGGTCGTGGCTACGGAGGCCTCCTGTCTCAAGCCATCTCCCTGCCTGTGACACCATGTTCGAGGTGGGCCATGCAGTCTCCCCCCTACAGCCTCTCCCTTGACATCAGTACATGGGGCACGGAGAGCCCTCATCGGGGTCTTTGTCGCTGCTGAGAGCAGCTGCGTGGGGCCCTGATTAACACGGATAAAGTTGTTAGTGGCTCTACATTCTCGTCTTTGGCAGCACTTGATGGGGGACCCTGGGCAGAGGAGCCGTGGGGCCTGCAGAAGATGCCGTCTTGCCTCCCTGATTGGTGAGGCGCTCATCCGACTGATGAGTGAGGTGGAGCCTCCCCACTGGCTTCAACGAGACACTCGAATCACAGCTCGTGATTGCAGAAGGGGAGAGAGGACTTCAAACCTATGTCACATCCTGTTGCCCATGTGACTGCCATCTTGGGGAGTTTCGTGACGCTCGTACAACTTGCAGAGCCTGTTTTCTGAAAGTGCTGGAGATACCTGTCTTCCTCCTCCCAACAAGTCAACCGCAACCGAGAATTCCACAGAAAAAGACAAGATGGGGTGGATCTGGGAATGACGGTCCCACAAGTCTTCATTTCCACCTGTTTGTCCCACAGAATTCTTCCTCTGTGTAAAATTCCTCCTTTTGACCCCTATTATTTGCTTTACTGTGTGAGCTACATACACGTCTTCTCTCCTTTACTAGATATGAACTCTTTGAGGACAGAATTTTCTTTTTCTTCCTTTGCTGTGTCAGTGACTTGCCAGCCACTAACTGTCCCCCACCCTCACCCCACAGGGTGTCTGGCACCTGTGGGAGGGGTTTGGAATGGGAGATGGAAATAATAAAACCCTAAAAAAGAATTAGGTACACAGGTGTCTTTTGAAACGATTAAGAATAATTCCCCAGCAACTTGTTTGTGATTTTATAGGTCTCTTGGGCTAAAAACTATTTGCTATCTGGTCTTTTTCTTTTTTCACTTCAGTGAGTTAAAAAGTTTGCTAATTACTTAAAGGGCCCCACTCTACAAGGGTGGCTTGAGACCACTATTACTCATAGCCAAAACTTTTTGGGTAGTGAAGGTTTCATTGAGAATGGGTTCCATGGGGATGTCCCTGGTGGTCCAGTGGTTAAGAATCCACCTTCCAATTCAGGGGATGTGGGTTCGATCCCTGGTCTGGGAACTAAGATCCCATATGCTGCAGAGCAGCTAGTGTGTCACGTCCGCAACTAGACAGAAGCCAGGTTGCTGCAACGGAGACCCAACACAGCCATAAATAAATATTAAAAAAAGCGGAGAATGGGTTCCACGATCAGGTGGAATAAGGAATCCCTTGGTGGTGTGCTTCTTGGTGATGACCTGTTGTTGAGAGTGAAAAGCGAAAGTGTTAGTCACTCAGTTGTGTCCGACTCTTTGTGACCCCATGGACTGTAGCTCACCAGGCCCCTCTGTCCATGGAATTCTCTAGGCAAGAATACTGGAGCGGGTAGCCCTTCTCTTGCTCCAGGGGATCTTCCTGACCCACAGATCAAACCCAGGTCTCTCCCATTACAGGCAGATTCTAGACCCTCTGAGCCACCAGGGAAGCCCCGACCCTGTTATTTGGCAGAGGGCTAGGTGGAACATGGCTTTTCATTGAATTCTGGTTTGGACTTAACTCATTACTGCCTTCCAGTCTCTCTTCTTTGGAGCCTCCTAGTCACCAGCATCCTGTTCAGCTGCTGTGTTTCAGCTATTTGATTGTTTGAATGCAAAACACATATTTATGTGTTCATGGGGACCCACTGTGTGCCCTCATGGCAGATTTTCATATACAATTCAGAGTCAAACATTGAATGGAGGTACAAATCTGGGTCTGGGCCCTTGCTTGGTTAGTCACTTAGGCAATTTATTATCCCCACTGGATCTGTTTTCCTATCTGTAAAATGAGGAAGGTGTACCCATCAAATTGCTCTCAAACTTAGGCAGATAAAAGAATAGCTTGGGAGACTTGTTAACCAATTGTATTCCTGGGTACCACCCTGACAGTCCAGTTTTGTAGGTGGTGCTGATGCCCAAGGTGCAGCCATGAAATTAAAAGACACTTGCTCCTTGGAAGAAGAGCTATGACCAACCTAGATAGTATATTCAAAAGCAGAGACGTTACTTTGCCGACAAAGTTCTGTCTAGTCAAAGCTATGGTTTTTCTAGTAGTCATGTATGGATGTGAGGGTTGTACTGTAAAGAAAGCTGAGTGCCGAAGAATTGATGCTTTTGAACTGTGGTGTTGGAGAAGACTCTTGAGAGTCCCTTGGACTGCAAGGAGATCCAACCAGTCAATCCTAAAGGAAATCAGCCCTGAATATTCATTGGAAGGACTGATGCTGAAGCTCCAATACTTTGGCCACCTGATGCAAAGAAATGTCTCATTATAAAAGACCCTGATGCTGGGAAAGATTGAAGGCAGGAGGAGAAGGGGACAATAGAGGATGAGATGGGTGGATGGCATCACTGACTCAATGGACATGAGTTTGAGCAAACGCCGGGAGTTGGTGATGGACAGGGAGGCCTGGTGTGCTGCACTCCATGGGGTTGCAAAGAGACATACACAACTGAGCTACTGAACTGAACTGAACTGACATCCGAGGATACCCAGTTGGTCCAGTGGCTGTTTCCAGTTCTGCTGGGATAGTGTATGAAATGAATTTGGAGAAGTGGTTAAACATTAGCAAACCTTATTTATTGTTGTCTACTTGGTTTTCTCCAGTTTGACCTAACTTTGCAGAATTTTGCAGAATGAGAGAGTATTCCTGGCCACAATCACAGAATTCCAGAGACTTACCCTCCTTAGAACCTGTCACTTCGCGGTTCAGGTGACAGCATCAGAAAGCTCCACTCTGGGCAATAGAAGTACCACAAATCTTTTATTTGACCTCAACTAATTAAGACTTTTTCTGGCATCCCACACATCAAAACTAGGCAATACTGACCTGGCCTATTCATACGAGAGCCACATGGAGCATGGTGGCAGAATCTTTCTGGTTTGAATTCAAACCAGATAAAAAATAGTAGAGGATGACAAGGGAATTGTCACAGTTTATCAACAGCCTCATCTTTGATTTTAAGACTGTATAGCTTCAAACAAAACAAAACAAAAATAGCAACAAAACAGAAAACCTACCAATGGCTAGTAAGTTCTCAGATTTCTATATGGTGAAATTGGGGAGATGTTTTTGAAAGGTCTAGTTGCAATGAGCATATATGCTTGGAAACAGACTTCTAAGCTTTCATTGTATTAAACACCAACTCCATGTGTGTTAGAAATACTCTTCATAACTCCCTAATTGAGCAAGCGGGACAAGATGTTATTAATGCTGCTCTAGGTGCATTTGACTTTTGACCTTGGCCAGCAATGGTTCTGAGAAGTCATTTCTTCTGAGGACTATTAGATTTTGTCCTTTAACAAGGAAGACACTTGAATAGATGGATGTCTATTTCTTTTGTCTTTTTTTGCGCCCTCTCCAGAAGTTTGGTGACATTAAGCAGGAAGGACAAATCATCACCATGTGCAGATTTCATATCAAACAAAAGAACTCAATTTGCTGCCAAATCTGGGTTTAACCTCTCCTAGATCTTTGATCGTGCATAATTAATATACTACTCAGCATTTGACTTTTGTGCTTTTCATACAGATTCAATCTTAAAGAATGCTCTGGGTCCTGCACTCACAAAAACACATTCAACTTATTTCATGGGTTTTGCCTTTGGGTTTGGGGGATACCCTTGCTTGAGTTTTGAAGAAGATATGGCTCAAATACTCTGTCCCTTTAACTCTTCAGCAAACACTGATTCAGTGCCTAGCACTGTGCTTCTAAATGGTTGGAAATGAATGTTGCATTGCAGCTATAAATACTAATACCAATACTTGAGGTGGGGGCGGAGGGAAGGGGAAGGATGCTGCTCTGCTCCACTGTGGCACACTTTACAGGTCACCTCGCATGTCTTTTCTCACTGAATCGTCAGTAGTCCTGTGAGGTAGGTTCACTGTCTGACTTTCCTAACAAGGAGCCTGGAGCTCAGAGGTCCAGGTGACTTACCAAAACCCTCGCTTGTAGCAAGAGGCTGCACCCTGGTGGAAATTCCCCATCTCTGCCTGCACAACCTCTCTTTCCACTGTGCTGTGTATTTCATGGCTATGATTACTTAGATTTGGTCAGAGGAACAGAGAGGGAGCTGCTGGGTGCTCTGGAGAACAGCACCAGCTGCCCTGTGCCTTCTTGGGGAGTGAAAGAAGGCCAGGTGAGCAGTTCACAAAGCCACCAATCTGCAATGCCTTTTCCTGGGGAAACATTGAGCAGAGCGATCACTGAAAACTTAGTTCTTATTTATGCCTGCTGCTGGGAACATTTTGGGGGACATTCTTTAAATGGTTTCTTCTCTGGGCAAAGACAAGCAGTTTCTGAATCTGCCCTCTTGCCAAGTAGACGAGATGTAAGAACATGTTTTCTATTGATTTTTAAAAGCAATTCAGGACCCAACTGGTAATAATAGGTGTGACCTGTGCGTTTTCCAGGCAGTCACAAGCAGCTCGGAGCCTTGTTGTGCGACTCTGATGTTTGGGATGTGCATTCTTTGAAGATTACTTCTAAAGCAAGGCGTCCAAATCCTTAATTCACGATTCTGTCTATTCCTGTGGTGTTTACATTCCACCATGGCAGAAGATCACTGTAAAAAAGAAAGATGAAAATGCACTTTTAAAAAGGGCTTTCTTGCTCAGGCCTCCTTCAAAGACCCTGTCCTTGTCCCCTCTTGGTGATGCTGAGGTCTGTGTTTCATCTGCAAAGAACATATGTGTTAATGGTGATTTAAAGGTGTGTCACGTTGTCGTGATACATCTGAGCTGAGCTCTGGGGCACTGAGCCACAAGGAGAGGCGCTGGTGTGACTTTGGGGGTGTTCGGGCATGTCTCTCTGGCATCTGTCTCTGAAGTACTTCCATATATTTTGCTAAGGAGTGCTTACCGCCTTTGCTGGAAGTCCATTCTGGAAGGGTCTTGGGAAAGTGGCTGGTGGAGCTGATTGATTTGGCCAGTGAACAGAGCAGGGCTTTGCTAGGGCTGGGCATGAAGAGAGGAGCGCTGTTTCTACTTAGAGGAGTCTTTGAGATTTGGCATCTGGGAGGGAGAGTAATGCATGGAAATTGGGCCAGGTAGTGCCACTTGATTCCCTAGACACCAAAACGACGTTTTCTCTCCTCGGTACAGTCTCCCTGGTATTATTCAAAAGGTACTAAAGTACATAGTAAATGAGAGGACAGAGTTAGTTTCGGTTTTGCAGCCATGACTATTTTATGACTTTTTTTTCTTTAAGAGGGGGCAGGTATTAAGTGTCAAATACTTGAAAACACACTTATTATTATTTTTTTTTTTTGCCGTCTCTGAATTTTGGGGAAGTCTTCAAGGCACACATGATCTGCCCATCATGTAACCCAGTGCTTTGGTTAATGGCCTCTCTTGATGAACATTTGGGGCCTGTCTACCCTCCACTGTCCCCCTAGGTCAGCAGCACCTTGTCAGTGGGCAGCTGGGACCTCCTGATTATAGGGTCCTGTCTGGGAACCTTGGGTGTCAGGAATCAGTGAAGTTGCTCAGTTGTGTGCAATTCTTTGTGAGCCTATGACTGTAGCCTACCAGGTTCCTCCATCTATGAAATTTTCCAGGCAAGAGTACTGGGGTGGGTTGCCATTTCCTTCTCCAGGGGATCTTCCTGACCCAGGGATCAAGCCCAGGTCTCCTGCATTGCAGGCAGACGCTTTACCGTCTGAGCCACCAGGGAAGCCAGGATGGGCATAATTCTATATGAGGCCCCAGATCTGCGTGGCTGAAGGCCAATCAGAAACCATTTATGATGTGCTTTGAAACACTTATGAAGTTTTCACTTCATTAACTAGATAATTATGAAAGGATTCATAGTAGATGTTGACAAGATAGGTTATGGTGGATGCAAATGGTCTTAGGTAAAGGTTTGGGTTTTTGCATTTATTAAGGTATGGACTTTTCCTCTGATATGTTGAGAAAGCAGCATGTGGGTAGGAACACACAGGTGTCCAACATACTATCCCCACAGCCCTTTTCTACATCTCCTTAGCATTTGCTGGCTATCCAAGGGATGGGTTAGGGCTTCCCTGGTGGCTCAGATGGTAAAGAATCTGCCTGTGCAGGAGACCTGGGTTCGACTCCTAGGTTGGGAAGATGCCCTGGAGAAGGGAATGGCTCCCCTACTTTAGTATTTTTGCTTGGAGAATCCCATGGATAGAGGAGTCTGGCAGACTACAGTCCATGGGGTTGCAAAGAGTTGGATGCGACTGAGTACCACAAGGGATGGTTTGGCCTTGAAATAAAGAAGAATTGTTAAATTCTGTCTCCTTTAAAACTACTTTAGGGAGTGATCCCTGAAATTTCTCTTGGCCCTGGCTGACTTTGGCCATGCACCCCACCACCAGGCTTCCTGGGCCTTAGGTGCCTCAGAGGAAGCTGAAGAAGCGCTACAGGGTGTGGAGGAGGCAGGTGTGTGGGTGGCAGGAGGCCAGAGGCTCTGGCCCCTTCCATTTTCTTCCCATCAATAGCATTCTTAAGGCCCATGAAAGTTGACTTGGGATATTCAAATGTGTTTTCTTAATGAAATAAGCTTGAGAGACATGTGCAGACTCTCTTTTCTTTGAGTAGGCATGACCAGGAAGCCTGTGATAACTGTTACAGAAGGCATTAACTATTGGAACATAGATACCCAGAAAATTGGGAGCTTGGGTTTGTATATGACTGAGTTGTTGAAGTAGGATGGAAGCCAAGACAGGTGGATTTTGGTCAGATCTCAGAAAAATTAGCTTGGCAGTTTCCAAAGTTTGTCATTTTAAAAAATTGTACCTTCATAGTAGAAATAGTAGAAGCGAAAGATTGTTAACTATGGGAATATTTAGAGCATATCTAATTATTTTAAAAAGTTGCCGTGATTCTCCTGAAAGTAATTTAATTTTCGCTTCATTGACTTTGTAGTACTCTAAAGAAGGTAGAGAGTATTTTGAGACAATGATGATAAGCAGTAGTTAGAAAGAGTTGGCGGCAGCCACTGAAGAAGCGGCCACAATGCTCCTTCCAGTTGGGACTTTTGCCCTGTAGGCAAATGTTCACCCCTTGGGAGCCCTCATTTCATCAGCCTCATAACTGCAGGGAGACCCTCCTCGTCAGATGTGGAGAGGGATCCTAGCTGGTGTTTCCAGAGGGCAGTGTGAATGATAAATACAGTTAATATTCAGAAGCAAGAATTGATTTTAAGAATGTGCCTTTGATTCACTAATCTCTGACATTGAGACATTTTTTTGAAGTCTGTTGCTATAATTAGAATTCTATAAGCCATTTTATGTCTCTATCAAAATTTTAAGAGACATAGAAAATGTAAGGTTTTTTGGAGCTTCTAATTCATCATATCAGTGCACATCATTTTGCAGTTTGGGCTTCAGTGTGGGGCAGTATTTCGGGCCCAGGGACTTGATTTGTCCCTGGGGTTGTATCGACAGCAGCTAGTCCTCTGCCCTGATGCTACACTGCAGAGCTTAGATTTTAAAAATTGTTTGTGAATTGTGTTTCTGCCTTGCTTTGACTTGTTCTTTGCAGCTGAAATGTGGGGCTGGATGATCAAGCAGGAGTTGAATGTGTCATTCTGAACCTGCGACGTCCCTGCCCTATTGGCTACGCTGTGTGTCCTGGCTGGGCGGGGGCGGCTGGGGGAGGCTTGGTTTCTGGGGACATGAGAGGTAGCATGACAGCTTCAGCTGGGCTCAGGTGAGTCACGGCTGCGCTTCAAAATCGGTGATTGGTGGCATGTGGTCTGTGAGCCATGTGTGAGAGTCCTTCCTTAGTCATAGGGAAGGAGAACACGCATTGCAAATAAAAGCCTCAGATTAGTGAGTCAGAAAAGACGCTAATCTCAACCCGATGCTTAATTTCTACTTTTTTTTTCTTCCTAAGGCAGAAGCTGTTCCTGTTCCTTAAAAAAAAAAAAATCAGTTTGCAAAAGGGCTGATTTAACCACAACTGAAGCGGGGGGTGGGAGGGGGGGCATGTACCGTGTCACTATTGCACTGTGACGATTAGCAGGAAGATGAGTTGCACTTTAGCCGGGCTGAAACTTGTTCGTAACAGAATGTTAAATACTTAGTGAAAAGAAAGATTATGTCTATCTAGTTACACCATTCCTTGATATATGCTCCATGTCAGAGTGCCATTGTCTCCTGGGTAAAGACGGAGAGTTCAAATACCCACTATCTCTCCCCTGGTGCTCCAACTGCTCCGCTTTGAAGTTTTTATAATCCATCTGTCATCTTCTAGCAAGGAGGGCACATGTTCTGTACCACTCAATTACAGAATTCTCCTTTGCCAGCTCCAATGAGACAGGAAAGAATGTTATGGGTGGTTGAGAGAAACTGTCAGATATACTAAATTCCTAGGATTCATATGGACGGTGTTACTCCAGGGTAGGAATACAGCCCGCCTATTGTTCAAGTGCATTAAGGATACATTTGGCGTTGGGGTAGAGAGCCTTTGATTTTTTTTTTTTTTTTCCTTCTCTTCCGGAGCGTTGTCTTAAATTTGATTGTTAGTGTTTGGGGAAAAAAAAAAAAAAGATCAGTCAAACCTCCTCTGGAATGTGGACCTTCAAATGTGGATTGAAAATGTGACATTTGTTTTAGCTAACAAGGAGTCGGTGACCAAACTGTGCAGAGATTGCGAACTGTCGGAATGCTTTTGTTTCTGTGGTTTCACTTTAGTGAAATAGGGTTTTACTTGGGCTTGATAGAAGATGGTGACTAGATGCAGCCTGATCTCCATAGAAATAATTTTCATCATTGTATGAGCGGAAAGCCTGAGCATTGAATGTTCTGCCATCTGGTGAGATTGAAGAAAGTTAGCCTCAGACTGAAAAGTCTTTAAAATGGGTTATTTTATGTAAAGGCAATCTACCTTGGAGTGGTTAGTGTTGCTGGGTAGCATGTTAACTTCTCACTCATTGAGTCACGGGTGGTTAAATTCGTTGTCTTATGTGAAATGAGTTTGATGATCTCGGCTTAGCCTCTAGTGGGTATTAATTCACATTATGAAATATCCCAGAATAATTTAGCACCGTGTGGCATAATTTGCATTTTTACACAAGATAGGGGCAATGATAGTGTCTGTGGATATATTCTTTTTGTTTTTTTCATTCAGAAGAAGATGAGCCTACTCTGTGGCTTACAAGATAATTGTTTGTGGGGTTACTGTTATGAATTTGTCGAGAGCATATGGCTTAAGAGCTTGGGGTGGTGAGAATAAGACATTCTAGCTTGGCCCAGAAACCTAACAAGAAATATTTGGTGGGACGTAATTGCAGCAGAGATGGTCTAAGATGTCATGGTCCTGCCCAGAGCTGGTATATCCTACACGTGTACGTTTTCACACAGGAGCACATATATGAGAGAACACACAGGAGGTGAATACATACAGTTGGCAGGACTCCATGGGTCCCACAGTGTGTAAAAGGAGTCTTTTCCCTTTACAAAACAGGAAGGTTTGCCAGAAATGCAAGATACTATTACAATAATTAATTTAGTGAAACTTCTTAAATCTGATCTTCTGTTCAAACTAATAATGGGAGGATGGGGTAGCTCGATGTCGTTAATTGAAATCTGGAGACAATAAAAAAAATGTCTTTCTGCAACTTCAATACAGCAGTCTGGAACTGTCGGGTCAGGCTGTGAACCAATTTTCTTCTCATTACTTTTGATTTTGGAGTCAATACAAATTTCATCAGTGATTGTAGGGTGCAGATCCTCGTCTGCATGGACCCTGTCACGGGAGAATATGTGCACTCGGCTTAAAGATTTACGGAAAAGCAGTGCTGGTGAGTCAGGAGAGGGAGGAAGGGAAATGCTCCTTCGTGTGGCCGCCTTGCTCGCTTAGGGGTGATTGGCGGGAGGGAGACCGGGGTTGGGGAGAGGGGAAGCCACAGGCCGCTCAGAGCCTCTGCAGGCCAGCCAGCTGGCCGCGGCCTCTGCTCGCCTGCTTCCTTCTTGGGCAGCTGCTCCTTTGCCCCCCTCCCCCGTCCAGACCTGTGTCGTTAGCTCAAGTTTTCCCTCTCTCCCATGTCTCCTCAATTTACAGATGTGGTGGGAGTATTCCCGCAGCACACCGAATTGAAGGCCCCACAGAAAGTTAATTGTAGGGAAGAGGAAAAAGGAGTCCCAACTTTGCAGGAGTTAGTGGAATTTCGAAAGCATCCTAGGGAAAGGAGTCTTTTGTGTGGAGAGGGAGATCCAGGATGTCTTGCACAATTCCTCATTTTTCCTGTACCCAATTTGCATCTTTGCAAGTCATAGGATCAGCCCATCTATCATTAGGTATTGGCTTAATTGGACATTTTTTACGAGCCCAGTTTGCTATTTATGTTAAAAGCAATTCGCAGAAATGCCCTTTCTTCATGATTTGGTATTGGCAATAGCGATGTATGTTTAATCACATTTTCCATGAGTAATTATCTAATTCACATGATTACCAATATAAAACAGGGAAATAGAATAGGGGCTTAACTCAGTCCTGCTTGGGCGGTGACACAGACATGTGAGGGACCCGGGTGAGGGCGAATGTTGCTGGCTCTGGATTTCCTCTGTGATATCGTGGAGATTTTTATTAGCAACAGGAGCTCTCTGAAGCTGGGCATGTGTGAGAGAGAGGCTATTTGGAATTCTGTTGTAATGCAGTTTGAGGTTCGCTCTGTCTGCTTGGGTTCTTAACGTTTGGGGCTGTCCTTTTTGAAGATTTCCGGGAGATGGAGGTCACATTTTTTATTCATGTTGAAAAATATTCATTTATCAGTATTGGTGCCACTGTAAACAAGTGATAAAGTGACAACATTCACAACAGTAAAACTGACAGCATTTACTTTAATTTTCTGTCATTTTGGTAATTATATCAATCAAGACCCAAAACTAAAATGATATTTTAGCATGCAGTAAGAAATGAGGAATTCAGATCTTAAAAGACCATTACAATTAGCTTTGAAATGTTCGCCATTTTACCATAATTGTTTCATATAGCTTATATGTCTTCATTTACAGCCGAATATTCTGTTGATCTTTTATAAACAAAGTAGCACCCATCTGCTCCTTGAGACACTCCTGGCGCCTATTCATTGCAAAAATAATACATGTCCTAATGACTTCCACATATTTTGAAATCTCCCTTTTGAAATTGGTCTTGGCAGATTATTTGCAGGTACTTGAGTTGCATCTGTTTGCAATTTTGCAAATGCGGAAGACTTTAATGTTGAGCACTGCAAGAGGGCTATTTTAATCCTCAGATAACATTGGCTGTCATCAAAAGCCACATTTATCTTTTCGAAGGTGGGGCAAATGTTTAATGTTAAAAGACAGTAAAAGGTCAAGGCCAAGACTGAGGTCTGACTATTTTCCTTTCATACGCCATGCCTTTCACGGACTCTTCCTTGCATTTCTTTTCGTTTAAGTTTTAGCTTAATACCCATTGCCAAGAGGATGTTTTGCTGATAAAATGAAAGATCAGGAAGAGAGTAAATCTGAAATAATTGTGAGCTCCAGGATCGGGGGCTTGTTACCACCATGTGGCCAGCAGCTGACCAGCTTTAGATCGACTGTGTTTACAGTGAAGAACTAAACAGCATGGTGCTGGAGGAGACCCCAGGCCTTGATGCCATTGCTGGCCTGCCTCCTGGGAGGAGTGGAGATGCTTTGGAGGGACGGTGGCCACCGTGAGGTCAGGGTATAGTCATCTAGCTGGTGCTGCTTCTGGGCAGGCCCGTCCACCATGGGCACTCAGGGGGTCAGGGTGGGGCTTGTTTCTTCTTTGTTTAAACTTGGGAGCCCAGAAGACTGAAGTCAGGTGAAAGTTATTTCCAGAATACCGTTTTCGTCTTTGACCTGGTCGAGGTGGAGCATCTGGAGTGAGCGGTCTTGTCACTTGTGTTATCAGACCGTCTAGGAACTCAGGCAGCGGCCACGGGGTCGCTTCTGCTGCCGCGTGTGGCTCAGCTCTTTCCCTCTCCTGACCCCACTTCCCATCTTCTTGCCATTCCTCACTTGTTGGGGGTGCTGTGTGAGAGTAACCCAAGGCATTGGTCTTCCCTCTGGTTGCCATTTTGACCATGAATATCACAGGAAGGGACGAGTTAGGCCATTTGGGCAGATTAAATAGAAGTTGTCAGTCATGGAAACCTTGGTGGCTGCAAAAAGGATAAACACTTTGGGGTCACCCACACAACCTACAAACCTGGCTCGCTTGCGAGCCACCTCCGATGACTCTGGTGACAGAAGAAAGGCTTTAAAACTGAAACCAGCTCCTCTTCTTTTTCTGAGAGAAGAGCAAGCAGCTACAGCCCAGGTCTTGAGGTGTACCTTCAGAAGAAGGGGTGAGGTGTACGCACTTCTCATGCCGTGGAAGACACCTTTGGTGCACAAAAGGAAAGTATATGAGATGTGTTTTTTTTAAAGAGTTGGTTCCCTTTTCTCATCAGTGGTCATCTCAACAGATTGGCACCATTCTATGGATGCATGGTTTACAAATGTATATTTTTATTACTCATTCTATAGTACATGTCATGTAGAGTAATTTAAAAATTTTAATTTTTTATTATTACATTGGAATAAGTACACCATTAAAAGTATTATAGGTTTTTTGGTAATTTGTTTAAAGATAAGCAAATTACCTGAAACGTGTGATATTTCTGAGGGGAAACAGAGAGAGCCTTGTAGCAGCTCATTTAATTTTTTGCAGGGTGGCGGTGGTGGTGCCGATTGTGATTTTGCAGGGAACAGAAACAGGCATCTGATGTTTTTGCTTTTTCTACATCATTTATGTTCTGATGCTTTCATATATGGGTGATTACACTTTAAAGAGAAAAGACCTCACGCTCTTCTGATGATCAAAAATTTCAAATTACCTAAGTGATGCATTGGTGAGCAGGGATGCAGTTCTTCCCTTACAGAGAAAAAAAAAATGCAGCAGTGGATTCCTGAGATTACCTGGGGCAGGGATTGCCTAAGGGTGGTCCTGGGAACCTGTTAGAAATGCAGGTTCTCAGGCCTGTCCCAGACCTATGGCATCAGAAACTCTGTGAATGGGGCCCAGCAGTATATATTTCAATACGCTGTCCAGGAGATTTGGACGTAGTTAAAGTCCGAGAACCACTGTCTTAGGGCATGTAGTATGGGAACAACGTTTCCAAAACTAGAAGTTCAGTTCAGTTCAGTCACTCAGTCGTGTCCGACTCTTTGCGACCCCATGAATCACAGCACGCCAGGCCTCACCAACTCCCGGAGTTCACTCAGACTCACGTCCATCGAGTCAGTGATGCCACACAGACATCCTCTGTCGTCCCCTTCTCCTCCTGCCCTCAATCCCTCCCAGCATCAGAGTCTTTTCCAATGAGTCAACTCTTCGCATGAGGTGGCCAAAGTACTGGAGCTTCAGCTTTAGCATCATTCATTCCAAAGAAATCCCAGGGCTGATCTCCTTCAGAATGGACTGGTTGGATCTCCTTGCAGTCCAAGGGACTCTCAAGAGTCTTCTCCAACATCACAGTTCAAAAGCATCAATTCTTCGGCGCTCAGCCTTCTTCACAGTCCAACTCTCACATCCATACATGACCACAGGGAAAACCATAGCCCTGACTAGACGGACCTTAGTCGGCAAAGTAATGTCTCTGCTTTTGAATATGCTATCTAGGTTGGTCATAACTTTTCTTCCAAGGAGTAAGCATCTTTTAATTTCATGGCTGCAATCACCATCTGCAGTGATTTTGGAGCCCCCCAAAATAAAGTCTGACACTGTTTCTACTGTTTCCCCATCTATTTCCCATGAAGTGATGGGACCGGATGCCATGATCTTCGTTTTCTGAATGTTGAGCTTTAAGCCAACTTTTTCGCTCTCCTCTTTCACTTTCATCAAGAGGCTTTTGAGTTCCTCTTCACTTTCTGCCATAAGGGTGGTGTCATCTGCATATCTGAGGTTATTGATATTTCTCCTGGCAATCTTGATTCCAGCTTGTGCTTCTTCCAGCCCAGAGTTTCTCATGATGTACTCTGCATAAAAGTTAAATAAGCAGGGTGACAATATACAGCCTTGACGTACTCCTTTTCCTATTTGGAACCAGTCTGTTGTTCCATGTCCAGTTCTAACTGTTGCTTCCTGACCTGAATACAGATTTCTCAAGAGACAGGTCAGGTGGTCTGGTATTCCCATCTCTCTCAGAATTTTCCACAGTTTATTATAGGCCCCCAAACCAGAGTGTGAAATTTCCTCATCTCCTGAGACTGCCAAGTCTTTAGATCCAATAAGCCACGCCACTGGCAGTGTAGTTTGGATAAAATGCAAAGCCAGTGCAGGAGATGCAGGAGATGTGGGTTTGATCCCTGGGTTGGGATGAGGAAGAAATGGCAGCCCACTCCAGTGTTCTTGCCTGGAAAATCTCATGGACAGGGGAGCTTGGTGGGGTACAGTCCCTGGGATTGCAAAAAGTCAAACACAACTACATATGTATACACACGTATTCTTTTGCTTTTCAAGTTGCCTTGAAAATGCCTTGCATTTTCAAGTTTACTTGCTGGGTTTTGTTTCTGAAGTTTACCACTTAACCACTAGGATATTGAAGATGTAGAGGCGACTCCCCTGTCTTAATGACGTTTGTTTTAAATGTGAATTCTGGAGAGTTCCATCCATCCATATTGCAACAGGTCAAGTGCAAATGTCTGCTCTTGGACTTTCCCGTCCTGCCTTGCGTGGAGTGTTTCCCTGTCCAGGCTGGGGACCATCAGGGTGGTTGTCCATGTGTGGGAAGTGCCACATTTCATGGAGTCACTCAGTTGTCGGTGTAGACTTTGCTGGGAGGGGTGAGAGGCTTCTGCTTCCCACTGCAGAGCTTCTGCTGGCATTTTGTTGTTTTTGGTGGAGGGGACAGAAAATCACTGTTGTGTGATCATCCTGAGGGGCCAGGAGGAGAGGTGGTGGTCAAGGCTGACTCCATTGTCATGTGGGCATTGGCTGTTCACAAACAGAGCTTTCTTGGTAGTGAGATAAACTCCTAGTGGTGAGTTTAGGATAGAATCAGAAAGAAGTTCTTTGGCCACTCACACTGTTGCTACTAAGGGTCCTTTTCTAGGTTGGAAAGTGACAGGGTAAGGGTTCCCATTTAGGAAATTATGTCCCAAACACGAGCCCTGGCCGGCATGCCCGAGGTGGAGTCTGGAATGAAACATCAGGCACCTGCAGGGGGAGAGGGGAGATTGGGCAGCCATTCCCTAAGCGCCCTGAAGTGGTCCTCCTTCCCGGGATGAGCCAGAAAACCCTCTGACCCCCGGACCGTCCCATTTACCCCAGTCTACACTGCACTCCTTGAGGTCTCTCCAAATGGGTTTGTGCTACATGAACAATTTTAGATATGTAGATTTAAAATGTTAACAGTTGGGTGTTTTGAGACCTATTAGAAAAATATAAGTAGCACATCCTAGCTGAGATTTCACAGATGTTATTGCTTAAGGTGAGGCTAAGTTAAAAGAAAAAAAGTGAGTTGATTTAAAGTTAATTTAAAGAAGAGTATTAAGTAAACAACAGTCCAGGTGGCACAGGAGATGGTGGAGACTGTGAAGGTGGTCTGTGGCTGCCTGAGAGACAGCTGCGAGGAGCAAGGGAGCAGGTGCCCAGGGGACCCCCCTGGGCCAGCCCACAGGCAGAGTGCAGGCACAGCCTGGGCGCACGCTTTGTGGATATGAGTCCCACCCACCCCTCGAGTTTCATGCTGCTGGTGGGCGCACGTCTGTGTCTTGTTGGCAATGCAATTACTGGCACTGTGGGAGGCCTGCAGGTTCAAAGCTAGCGATGAGAAATCAAGTTTACCCCTTTTAGAGACGTGGGTTTGGTTTAGATGGTGATGATGGTGTTTCATGAAAGGAAGACTTCACCAACTCATAAAAGGCAAGGAAAAACCCTGAGCCCAGTGCCCCTTCCTCAGTAGAGGGACCCCCGTGGAGGTGGGCTGAGCTTGGTGCTTCCCTCCCTCCCTCTGCGGCCGCCCAGAACATGGGTCCTTGAGGCCCAGGGGGAAAGAGGCTGTTATCCAACTGTCCCTTGAGGGTTCCTGTGGGATCAAGAGGAAAGGAACTTGTGTACTAAGTAACTTGGGGTGACATGCAATCAAAGGATGGGGCTGGTGGTGACTTGGAGGCCGTAGGAACATCCTTCCTAGTGCTTTGCCCCGAGCTGCGTTTTGCTTTTAGTATTTCAAGGTTGTGTGTGTGAGAATGAGTGAAAGGACCCTCTGTGCTCCTTGGCCAGCACCACTCTGCTGCCCTGGGGTTGGGGGGAGGGCTGCATGGTGGTTGCAGACTTGGAGCAGCAGGGCGGTCAGGGGCTGGACATCTCCTTGTGGCATTTTCAGGGCCCTTGGTTGCTGGGTACTCGGAGGGGCCCTGGGGGCTTGGTGAAGATTGGAGGTGCCCTGGGGGTCACTTCCCTGCAGAGGTGGGGATGTGGCAGGGACTCGGGCGCCCTTTGGGGTGGGGGCTGCCCACTCTGCTGTGCTCGCACACTGCCTCCTTCTCTGCACCCAGAGAGCTGGCTGGGGTTGGCTGATGGGGTGTTTAAGACTTTCCAGGGCGGACCCCAAGGAGGCCGAAAGGTGGTTTCTGCCTTTAAGGAGTTTACCACCCAGATGAAGGGGCAAGAGCAACCTCATGGGGATGACCTGTCAGAGTGGCAGGGCTCCCTGTCAGGTGTGGACATGCAGAGAGAGGACAGAGAACCGCATGGTGTGGACAGGTGTGAGCGTGTTGGCCCCAGGAGCCCACAGGCAGGCAGGACCCAGGACACGGTCCTGAGGAAGACCCTTGGGGAGTGTACATTTCCCTTGTAGAAACCCAGTGCACAGCACCCAGCAGAGGCTCGATGAACATTTGTCACAGCGAACTGAATGGGACCAGAGCCTGGCTGGGTAGTGAGCGCCAGAGCCCGTCTCCAGTAATAGTTATCTCAGGGAGCATTTCTTGGGTCCCAGCCCAGGACCGAGCCACAGCCTGTGCCTGCCCCCAGCTCACCTGCACCCCAGGGGCCGTCACCCGTGGAGTCGGCTGCAGGGCCCTCGGGAACTCCCGGAGACTCCCGCTTCTTTTATTAACTCAGTGTCGGAGGAGTTGCCCATACCCAGGAAGGAGGGGAATTAAAAATAATGGGGTGTGTGCGTATCTGTGAAAGTGAAGATATAAAGGTAAATGCTACCATGAACGAGGGTATTATTCTCAATCCAGTGATTCCAGTATTCTGTACGTTTGGGTCTTTTCTGAATCACTGCCCCACTCAGTCCCATGTCAGAAATTTATTTGTGCTAATCAAATTTTCAGCTACTTATTCTGTTGCAAGAAATCTCCTATAGCCAAATTTGTGTATGTGTTTTCATGTATTTATGGATTAAAATCAGACCCTGCCTTTCCATTGTTGTCTGTCTGTAACCAAACTGAAAGCTTTCCCCTGAATCTTTACTGAGACAACTTTGTAGAAAGAAGCTCCCAGATTGAGCAGGCCAAAATTTAAACACACACACACACACACACACACACACACACACACACACTTCAGACTCACTGAAAAACTGCTGGAGAAAATAAGAATACGCAACAATCTAGACACACAGGAAAGAAACTTTCAGTTTTTACTTCCAAGTTTGGCAGCCTGGTGAACTTGAAAGGTTAGCTATGAATAAGCATAATCAGATCTTTCTTTTTGTCCATATTTAATTCAAATGAGACAGCTCTGTGTTGACTTCTAATACAGAAAGGCCACCCACCATGGTGGCGCTCCCAGCCAATGAAGCCGGCTGGCGAAAGCTTTCTTAAATGGTGCTAATCAGCCCAGGGAGGCCTGCCCTCTATCCCCATCAGTATTCTATAATTCAGATGTGCTGATAACCTGAAATTGAATGTGTCAGGATGCAGACATGTGAAGGGAAGAGGGAACTCCAGGCTGGAGGAGCCGGGTGGCTGGGAGACAATGCCTGGGGGAGGGGGTTTCTTACCCTCCCCAGCCCCCACCCCCATAGTTTTGTGTGTGTGTGTGTGTGTGTGTGTGAGCATGTACGCATGCATGTGTGCGTGTTATTGTTCCAGGCCAGGGACAAAATGGAAGGTTTCAAGTTCTGAAATATTTATAGGGAGGCTTTGGATTTTGTATATGTTAAATGAATCAACAGACATTTTGGCTGCTGAGGGGTGAATGGTAATTTGCGATTAATTTTTTTTTTTTTTGAGCCACGGCTATTTTAAAACCTTTCTCCCACTCTCTCGTACATGAGACAGACAGACACACACACACCCACCCCCGTCTGGTGAGCACGTCTCTCAGGAAAGTTTAACAAAAGAGTCGCTATTGTCACTGTCCCAGCCGGCAGCAGTGCAGCTGAGGGTCAGTTGCTATTTCTATTTTAAACCTTGATTTTTGCAAAGTTTGTCTTTTGACTGTTCTCATTCTAATCAGGCTTAGTTAGGGGATCCGCTCCAAGTCCACACCAGGCTGTGAGGACAGAGGAAGATAAACCGGGGGGATTAAACAAAAAGTTCTGCTCTGTCAATAGGCGTGTGTGTGTGTGTGTGTGTGTGTGTGTGTGTATGCGCGCGCGCGCGCGCGCGCGCGCGTGCGTCTGTGTATGTGAGTGAGAGAGAGAGAGACAGAGTCATTGGCTAGCAGTCACTAAATGGCTGTTCCCTTGATTTCAAAGGAAGTGCACTTCATCGTAGAGCTGGGTGTTCTTCGTGCTGCTGTATTGGCTTTGCATGTGACTTGTCGGCTGTGCCTTCAGGGTGCCACCCCTTCAGTCTCCCCCTTGTGCCCACGACCGTGTGTCCATTGGAGTCAAGACACTGGCTGTTCCAGTCCATGCTGTTCATCCAGCCCCTTGGTCCAGCCTAAACCCTCCCTAAAAGCCAGGGTGCCAGCCGCCACCAGCTTCACTGTTGCCAGGATCCCACTGCTCTTTGACTTTGCTTGTTGTTGTTTTCTGCAACACCTCCTGGGCCCTCTTTCAGCCCACATGCTGCAGGTCAGGGTGATGGGTGCCTTTGAAGTTTTCTCTTTGTGATGGCATCTAACGTTCTCTCCTGGTTTGGAGACATCTGCATAAAGCTTGTCTCCCCTGCCAAGCTATGAGTCCCTGGGGGTGCTGATTCAATGTTGGGGCACCTCTGTATACCCCCAGCATTCCTGGCATGGAGCTGGACAGTTCAGTTCAGTCACTCAGTCGTGTCCGACTCTTTGCGACCCCATGAATCGCAGCACGCCAGGCCTCCCTGTCCATCACCGACTCCCGGAGTTCACTCAGACTCGTGTCCATCGAGTCAGTGATGCCATCCAGCTATCTTATCCTCTGTCATCCCCCTCTCCTCCTGGGAGCTGGACAGGTCCCAGGAAATATAGGCAGGAGGAGACTGAATTGCTTGGAAATGTGTTTCTTGGGGATTTGCCATGTCCAGAAGAAGGGGCAAGGAGAGAAGAGGCAGGCTGAGAGTGGGCAAAAAGAGAGATACAAGTTGCCTTTTTCACCGTGGACAGACCCAGGGTTACCTCATCATGTCCCCCCTCAGTCCAGGCTGGCTGTAGGGATGCAGGTCTGCTCTGCTTCCTTGGAAGCTCATAGATGTTATCCCTAAGAGGCTGCTCTTTGAAAGGGTAAGGAGAAGGTTCTGACCCCACCCTCATCACTGTCAGACTGATTGGCAGCACATGGCATGCCATCCAGAAGGACCAAGAATTCTTCCCTGTGGTTTGGACCCAGTGGTGGCTTCCCCAAGGGAACACTTGGCATGTGTTTAATTATTCATTGGTGTTCTCATCTGTATCTCTCTTCTCCTTGATTGTTTTGTCTTTCCCTAAAAATATTTATTTGAAATTCTGTGATCAAAGACTGAAAAACAAAATAAAGCAGGATATTAAAATGAAAAAAATATTTTTTAGGAGGTTGGAATGTCAAGATCACTTTTATTAGAAAAGTTTACAAGATGAAGCCACAAATTATTTACGTAAACTTCATATATCAAGTATGATACTCCCCTCCATGCTTCTGGTGAGCAGTATTGGCTGTTGTAACCTGGATTTAAAATACCTTCCACTTAAGACAGGACAAATTCATTTTAATTAAAATTAACGGGTGTTTTTCTTGATCATATTTTAACACACACGTACATACTCACACACATCTGTGTTCAGAATTGATAAAGAAAGAACTCTGGTTAAATAATCCACTTTTGTCTGACAACGGAATCCGTTATAGAGGTGCAAATATGCAGAAAGCTATTTGGAAATTCGTCCTAGTAGTTGTCAGGTTTTATTATGCAGGAAGGTGTCATGTTTGTTACGAAGCTGAGTGCAGATGGCAGAGTGGAAGAAATGGATCACTAATTTTAACAATGATTAATGAACAGAGATAGAAAATGAATTACATTGGACTATCAGAGGCAAGAAATATTTTTGTGAAAATTTTGACTCATCTGCTGTGCTGTTCTCTGCAAATTATTTTCAGAAATTCTATATGTTGTCAACAGTTGACTGCATTTTCCATTACTGTCTATTTCTGTTCTTAAGTACTTTTGTGTTATTAGAGATACATAATTTCAAAATACCAATACATTCCTGATTACTTAGAGAAAATATATGTAACAGGGTGACTGTTCCATAGACACTAGCCGTAAAAAGTCCTGTTTTATAATAATCTTTCATTCTTCCTCATTTTATCACTACATTAGGAATGTTTGATAAAAAGAAAGGGAGGGTGGGGGCTCTTCTGGCACATACAGAATAAAGGAAAAATAGAAGTGAAGGTAGCAATAAAAATGTGGTCCTGTGGCTTATTGTAGTCTTAAGCTGCCACCAGCCATGTCCTTCTTTGTGTTCTCTGCCTGGCATCGTGGGAAGCTGGGACCTGCCAGCTCTCAGGCACTCGCTTTGGTGGGCCATGGCTCACGTTGCCGGGTCTTCTGCAGGGAGAGCCCCAAACATCCCGTGACACTGTCTTCTTTTAGACACCAGAGGTCATCACCAGTTCTTGAAGTTGTCCCAGAAATTTTTTCTTCTGATAGACCCTTACTCTAGTCCTGTCTGTTCCAATGTCCTTGGTATTTATTGGTAGTGAGTTTTCATGGTCTCATTTCCTTCATCAGCCTTGTGTGTATGTGTGAGAAAGTAAGAGAGAGAGAGAAAGAAAGAGAGAGAGGTCTGCAAGTGAATACAGTTTATTTCGTTATGATTCCTGCTATTGGTGGTAGGCACACCTATGTGATATCTCATATGGAAAAATGGATAGTGATTTTTTTTTCTCCTCCATCCCTCTTCTTCTTTTTTTTGGGTAAAGATATTAACCATCTTAAATATGTTGACTTCAGGCATCTTATTTTCTTGAGATCTTCGGCACTTGAGAAATGATCTGCTAGTATTTGGATCCTGTATGGTAATTGGTAGGCACATGATTTAATTCATCAGGAGCTACTGTAGTAGTGACATGAGTCGATGTCAGAGTTAGCAATTCAGGGCACTTGTGTTTCAGGGCGACCCAGTCACCACGTGGCCTCGCCTCTATGGCCCGTGTAGGAGTCCACCTCTAACTCCAACTATTTAACCCTTGGCTTTGGAGGTTTGTTTGTATTAAAATCTTACAGTATAGCCCTTGAACATTTCAGACAACTCCCCTGTGTTTTCCCAAGAGTGATTCTCCCCAGATGAGAGGACAGGGGGCTTCCGTGTCCCCCAGGTCCACCCCCAGTGCATACTGGCCAGTGGGGTCTGGCTTTCACACGTGCCTGAGCTGCCTCCTGAGAGCCGCCTCGCGTCTGAACAAATGGATGGTCTATAACTACTTCCTTCTCCTGCAAATGAGCTTTCCAAGTTTCTAACTTGACTGTTTTATTTATGCTCTTGACCTGTAAAAACAAGCAGGCTATTTAAAAAGCAAAAAGTACTTTCCATGATTAGAGTACTTAGAATTGAAATAAATTGCAGAATGAAGAGGACATTCCTTGTTGCTCCTGTAGAAAATGTCATGGAGGTTTTGCTCCTTGAAAATAGTCTGTGGTTCTGCATGTCAGGGTTTCCCCCATCTCACTGGCCTTGGGTTGCCCCAGGAAGGATTCACGTGTCTTCCCCTTTTCTTGCTTTTAATTGGTGGAATAATCCTAGTGAACATTTAAAACATGTTTGCAAATGGTTCTAAGTCAAGTAGTTTGCATATAATTATGGTCCTGGTGGGAAAACACTTTGGAAAAACAACTAGTGATACAATGCAAGTCCTGCTCAGGTTACATAGCGTATGCTAAACACTGAGGAAACACACACAGTCTTCAGTGAACAAGGTAGGGAATGCTCCAGGGAGCCAATTTAGAATGTGACTTAAGGCGAGCGTGGCTTTCTGTGTCTCTTTCTTTTGGCAAGCATGTTGAGTAACGGTGGTCTCTGGGATTCTTTGTAGGCCCCCTGCCCACCCGAGGTGGCCACTTAACATAGGGCTGAACAAGGTGGGTGTCCAAAGAGGGATGTTTTGGGCAATCTGACCGAGTGTGAGGGGCTTGGTGGTGCTCAGCTAAAGGCTGCCCCAAGGATGATTGAGTGGTGTGAGCCGTGGAGGATGGGTAGGGCCCAGGCAGGGGAGGGAGAATCCTACAATTCATGGATGGAGAGATCAGGAAGAAGAAAGAGAAACTATAGATGATCCACTTAAGAGACAAGTGGCTCCTAAATATAGAACTGTCTCTGTGATTCATGGTTTGGGTTGCTTTTGAGGCAGTAAGTCAGGTCGAGGGATGCTCTATAGGAATACTTTGAGGGTAACTGAGATTTAGACATTTGGATCTGAGCGCCAGGAAGCAGGTTGGTGCTCGGGTTTTGTTTTCCTTCAAAATGAATACCTTCTAGTTATTTAACCTGAGTTTGCTAATGTCTGTGTGAATTTGGTTTCTGGCTTAAGTCGGTCCCCAGACTCTCCTCATATATGGTTGGTGTCTGTTGGCGTGGCCTTTGTGTGGCCATCAGTGGGTGCAGCCGGCTTCACGAGCTCTAGAACAGAAGTCAAAGGCAGTCCTGGTTCTGGCTGGTTCCGGCTTTCACAGACAGCTGTTTGTCTTTCCACAGTTGTTATCAGTCTTTTATTTCAGTTGTAACTACCTTCATATTGATCTGAACTCACTCAGCAAATCAGACCTGAAGAGTAAAACGATGTGAAAAATTATTTTGAAATACCTGTATTAATGGGGGAATTTGTCCAAGCCAACAGATAGGGGCATGCACCCACCCACACGCTTGTTTGGCCACAACTATTGACGTTTCCAGGGCCGCTTATTTGAAAGGGTGAGACTTGGTCGTGCAAACACAAGACCCACCTGCCTACATTCTGAGTCGATGCAGTCTCTGGACACGTGCTCTGTGTCTTTTTAACTGTTAACCCTAGGAATATATATTTAAGTTAGACCGAACAGAGTAATTATAATAAAATGGCCTATAGCACGAGCTGGAGTATATTTGAGATGTCTGTCATCCTTCTATTACCTCAGGTAAATAACTGATTGACCTTTTTGGGGCTCTGATACTTTACTAATCAGAACCTGAAATCTGTATAACAACACTTCATTTACTTGATAGACAAAAGAACAATTGCACTTGAAGTAATGTGATTTCTAAATAGACACTGCCTGTCAAAAATAAATGCATTAGAAGTAAAATGTAGCTCAAGGAGACAATTAGCAAACAGAGGTGACGCCGTAAACAGGTGCACCCATTATTCCCAAAGCTTGTGGCAATATATTCGCGTCTTTTAGAGTGATGGAAGATCATGTGACGGTTTGGTGAATTATCTATCGGTATCATCTGACTGATGAAGCCGCTGCTGTTGCAGATCATTTAAAAATGCATCTCACAAATTACATGGTAGCTGGGAAAAATGCAGGTTTCTTTCTTCTTCTTTTTTTTTTTTTAAAGAACAATGCTTTTCTAAAGCTATGCGCTAGCATACGTAATTTTTTATTTGAAAAGATGGAGACCATTTCATTATGCTGGGTATACAGTCGGTTAAGGTTGTGCAAATTCATTACAATGTTTGTTAATGTATAAAACATTTTCCATTCTGGTTTTAGTGACATTGGATTTTTTTTTTATAATGTGCTGTTTCTGAAACATCTGCCATTCCTTGTTACCTGTGGGCAGAGGAGAGAGAATATACTCTTTCTAAGAATGTTTATAAAATCTTTACCAAAATGGAAAGGCTTGGAAGATGAGAGGGAAAGGATATATATTTTTTCCTTTTCCTTGAATTGTTGTGTTTGAATTTTCTGGATTCTGGATTAGGAACTTTACCAGGAGACAAGCAAGGGAGCCTTTCACTGGCCTCTTGACAGGCCAGGCTAGGAAGGACTAGATTTTCTTGGGGTGTCTCTGTCCCCCTATGCTGGTGCCACTGCAGTGGGCTCTGCCCTCAGAGTCACGCTCCTGGGGACCTTTCCTGTTATTTTTCATCAGTCATCTTTGCCTTTTTTTTTTTGCTATAGTTTATAGGATACTTGAGGGACCCATGGGTTTGGCAGTTACTGTTTCTTCTTGTTACTATAAAGTCACAGGAAAACAGTGTGAAATACTTGATGTGGCCTCCAAATTGGTCTGCCCTTGAATGTTCATGGGCCTCCTCCAGAATAACCAGTAGCTGGAGCTAAAGGTAATATGGATTGAGAGGTTCAGTAGAGCAGCAGCAGTTTGATGGCATCCTATGGCCAGATGGAGAAATGAAGAAGGCGCCACCATTCTGTTGTAATTTTTGGATCACTCCCCGCATTGCTGCTGGCTTCCAGCTGGGGAGGTGGCGCGTGCCCGCTCTGAACCTCTGTCTGGCTCCTCATCCTTACTTTCTGAGGCATTCATTCAAGTTTCTGTCTTGGAGATGAAGGAGCGAGGATGGGGCTTTGGGGGGCTGCCCTGTTGAGGAGTGGAAGTAGTCCGAGCAGCTCTCTCCCCTTGCTGTCCAGGAGATGGACCCTGAGAGGGGTGCAGGCTGGCTGGCCTGTTCGGCGCTGGAGGCACAAGTCAGTTTGTTTTGTGAGGTGAGCCAGCGAGAAAACCGCAACACCCTGCACAGAAGTACAAATGGGCCAGTCAGCGGGATCTGTGCTGAGTGCCCGGTGCTCTTCTCAAAGGCCTGCCCGAGCAGCCTCGATGGGAAGTTTGTGGACATCAGCTCCTCAGAGAAGTGGTGAGCAGAAGGTTTCTGAAGGATCCGAAATCTCTCAACACTGGAGAGGTCTCCAGATTTGCAGCGTGGAAATCCTCCAGCCAGGAAAGGCTTCATCAGAGCTGTACTTTTTCTTTTCCTTAATTTTTTTTTTTTTAATTAATAGACTTTGTTTCTTAAAGAAATTTTAGGTATACAGGAAAACTGAGCACAAAGTACAGTCCCCATAAGACTCCATCCCCACATTTTCTCCTATTGTGTTAGTGTGTTGCATTTGTTACAGTTGATAAGCCAACACTGATACATTATTATTAACAGAACCCCATAGTTTATATTAAAGGGATCACTTTTCATGCTGTACATTCTATGGGTTTGCACAAGTGTATCCACTATTAGAGTTTCGTATAGAATAATTCCACTGGAAGGCAATGGCACCCTACTCCAGTACTCTTGCCTGGAAAATCCCATGGACGGAGGAGCCTGGTGGGCTGCAGTCCACGGGGTCGCTAAGGGTCAGACATGACTGAGCGACTTCACTTTCACTTTTCACTTTCATGCATTGGAGAAGGAAATGGCAACCCACTCCAATGTTCTTGCCTGGAGAATCCCAGGGACAGGGGAGCTTGGTGGGCTGCCGTCTGTGGGGACGCACAGAGTTGGACACGACTGAAGTGACTTAGCAGCAGCCCTAAAATCTCCTGTGCTTCATCTGGTCATCTTGCCCTCCCCAAACCCTGACAACCACTGATACTTTTCCTGTCTCCTTTGTTTTGCCTTTTCTAGAAAGCTGTAGAGTTAGAATCATACAGTACGTAGACTTATAAGACTAGCTTCATTCCGTTAGTAATATGTCTTTTTGGTTCTGCTAATTCATTTTATGCCTAAATACTATTCCATTGTCTGGATGTACTACAGATTTTCTTACTGAGAGACATCTTGGTTGCTTATGCATTTTGGCAAACATGAATAAAGCTGCTATAGACATCTGTGGGCAGGTTTTTGTGTGGATGTGGATTTTCAACTCTTCTGGGTAATTGTTAATACCAAGGAACATGACCGCTGAGTTATATGCGAAGATTGTGTTTAACTTTATAAGAAACTGCCCAACTGTCTTTCAAAGTGGTTGTACCACTTTGCCTTCCTACAAGCAGTGAATGAGAGTTCTTGTTCTATAGCTTTGCATTTGGTGGGATCATAGTTTGGGGTTTTAGTCATTCTGATAAGTAATGGTATCTCATTATTGTTTTAATTTGCATTTCCTTAATGACATGGCACATCTAGCATCTGAGGTGCTTATTTGCATCTGTAGGTCTTCTTTGATGAGGCATCCAGATTTTTGCCCATTTTTAAGTGGGCTCTTTTTTTTTTTATTGTTGAGTTTAAAGAGTTCTTTGTATATTTTGGATACCAGTCCTTGTCAGATATGTCTTTAGCTAAGATTTTTTCCCAGTGTATGGCTTGTCTCTTAATGTTTTCCTTTTGTAACACCTGTGGAAACTCAGCCACCTCAGCCAGTAGCCTGTATTCTCATAGGGCCAAACAGAGTCTTCTTACAGTTAGGACCTGAGGTTTTAGGACATGTGAAATCAAAAATACACATGCAGTGTGTCTTCAGTTATGGTCATGAACTCACACACACACACACACACACGCATGTGTGGAAAAGCATAGAAAGAAGCACACCAAAATATCAACAACAATCACAGCAGCTGAATTATGTTATTTTTTTCGTTGTAATGTCTTGTATGTTCCAAATGTTCTGGAGATGAGCACTATTACTTAAATAACCAGTTTTATAAAACTAAAAGTAAGTGAACTAAAAAAAGCAACACCTGTACAGGAGACCTTACAATGTTTCGGTTAGAAATTGTGTAACTTTCATTTTGACTCAGAGAATATCTACGGAACCAAAATTTCAAGTGATGGTGATAATACTACATTTTCTCCAAAACCTTCTTCAGAAAACAAATGAATCTTTATGATGGCTAAATTCAGCTGTTCAGATGGCCTGAGTTTTTGTACAGGTTGAAATTGGTACTGTACAGTATAAATATAATAGAAGCTGCTCATGTAGCTCCATATACGACTTTATATTTATTAATGGCAAAGAATATTTGAAAGACTATATATACACATATATATGTATATGTGTATATAATTGAATCACTTTGCCATACAAGAGAAATTAACACAACATTGTAAATCAGCTATACTTCAATTAAAAAATAAGTAAAATCAAATAGAAACAAAATGAAAACATTTTTCTAATGGGCACATTAAAATGGTAAAAAAACAACAAGTGAAATTCGTTTTAAGACTAAATTTTACTTAATTCAGTGTATCCAAAATATTATCACTTTGACATGTAAAAAAGTGTAAAGAATATAAAAGAGATATTTGACATCTTTCCAAACATGTTGTGTGTTTTAGGCTTACAGCACACCTCAGTTTGGGCTGACGCAGTTTTTCACGTGTTTGGTAGGCACTTGTGGTCAGTGACTGCCGAGCTGGACAGCGTGGCTCTGTGTGATGGCTGAATATTCAAGCACTATTTGCCAAACAGAGTACAGAGCACCTGAGCAGCAACATTACTTGCAGTAAGTATAGAGGGGAAAAAAAAAGCACTTTGTGCTTTCCAGTTTTCCACATTTCTTCTTCAAGACAAGCTTCATCGTAGATACCTTGTGATCTGATGACACGACATGTCTCCTCTCCAGGGATAAATGGTTTTAATTCAGGTGGTCATATAGTAAACTAGAACGCATCCGCAATGTGGGAGACTTTTTTCCCCCCTTTTGCATTCCTCGTGCTCTGGGGGGTCACAGCTGTCTCAAATTTGCTGTCCTATAGAGTCTTGAACTGATGTGGGAGCTGCCTTCCCAAGGATAGGCTGAGACTTGGGGCAAGTTGGGCAAAGACATTGGGGAGATGCTGTCAGGCTGGCTCTCAGAGGAAACAACCTTCAGGAAGAGCTGGGGTGCCAGTCCTGCCTGGTTCAGGCTCTGGGATGCCACCAGCGTGGCAGCTTGGCACCATATCCAGTGACTCAGATCTTGAGCCTTGTGGGAAGCGTGTGCATGTGGTCTGTGCCTCCTGCCCTGAGCACACTGGCCTACAGGGCGGGTTCTCCTCTGCCTTATCCTGGATTGGAATCTCCCACCTTGGGGTAAAGATTAGGAACATGTGCAGAATGATGCCAAGGCTTGTGTGTGCTCCTAAGGACGCGTGGGGCCATGGGATGTCTCCGACTAGCGGACAGCAGGCAAGCTTGGCTGCTTTGGAGATGGGGCTCTCCAAGGCCACGGGGTGGGGAGAGAGATGTTGTCTGGTACTGGGAGACAGTGGGGTAGGGTGGCTCCCACATCTTAAGAGCTCTTAACCTTGGACTTGTTCCTTTGTGGCTAGTGCCTCAGTTTCCCATCAGTAAATGAACATGAGCATGGTATTCTCAGCTCACTGGGTTGTCGTGAGGGTCAGTACTATCATGAGGGATTCTGGTTGGCACATGGTAAATGCTCAGTAAACATCTGTTGTCAGTCTTATGAGTTCAGGAATGATTTGGTCAATGAACAAGTAAGTCCCTTTAGAAGTGGTGGTATGTGTGTGTGTGTGTGTGAATATATTCCGGATATTTCCTGGACTATTAATATATTTTTTTAAGGGTTCATGCGCTTCTGTCTCCTTTCTGCAGTCAGCCTGGACTGATTCACTACAAGCATCTCTTCCTTCTCCTTTCACTTTCCCTCTCTCCTTTTCTCCTTCTCAGGGTTGTTTTGACTATGAATTAATTGTAGGTTGGGGGACTTGCAAGCAAAAATCAAAGCCAATAAACTTCAAAAGGATGGGGAGGACCAGGGCCACCGGGGGAGTGCAGGGCCCGACAGGGGCTCTTGTGGCTGCAGGGTGGGGTGGCGGGGGCTTTCCATGTTCCTTCAAAGGGGACACCAAGTGTTTCAGATTGTCACTTAAAAGCTCAGATGCAAAACTTTGGAAATCTGGGAGAGAGGCAATGGTTTCCAAAACAGCTATTTTTATCTTTTGCCAACAAGTATGAGCCCAGTGGAACGTAGAGTTAAACTTGGAATTTCTTGGCAAGGGTTAATAATCAATGTAGATCTCCTAACAAAGGAGATGCTGCCTTATTATACTGGGAAAGTTTTTTTTTCTTAACTGTCAGTGAAGCAGTACTAATTATTACTCCAGTGTAAATGAGGTCATTTCCTATTAAGAGAACAAAATGCTTAGCCTCGCCTTGCCAATTCATACCAACTATTTTTCACACATACTCAGCTTTTTAGTTTTTTTTTTTTTAAATTTTGATAAAATCCATTCATTTGTATTAGAAAAGTGTAAACCATCGCAATAATAGTTGCCCATGATTGCCCAGATGAGCTTTTGTAATGTGTGGGTTGTTTGAATACCATGTGTTAGCTATGGAACAATTAGGCAGCTGAATGGATCTTTAAAACAATCAGATACTTTTATCTCACTGAAAAAATACATTCCTTGGATGTGTACTGTTAAACCGTAAATTCCGGGGAACATTAAACTCACGTCACGAGGAGAACTTTCGGATATATGTTGATCAAGGACAAAAAGACATCCAAATATCTTGTCTTCATGTTTTCATTTTTTTTATGCAAGCAAAAAGATTTAAGGAATATTGTAGCAAACAAAGGGTAATTGTTTTAGCCCAGATGTTGCTTTTGCACAACAAGCAGGTTACAATGTTCCCACAGAGCTGATGAGCCCAATCAGGGAAATGATTAAAAATTGATTTTGTCCCTGTAATTACAGTATGTAAACTACTTAGCTTGGATTGCAAAGGAAGTGATTTTCTAATTACGTATATACTCTGGTGTCTAATGATTGGTTTTTTGAAGTAATGAAGAGAGAGCACTAACGACTCCTTGGTGTTCTGTTGTTTAAGAAAGACCATCTTTAGAGTAAGCAGCAACAGACAAAGAGTTTAAATTGAATTTTCAACACTGTTAATGTGCACATGGATTTGTTTATTAAAGAGACAGAGAAGTAATTTGATTGGCTCTGAGCATCTTGGCTTTTTTTCATGCTAAAGCATGTAAAAATACATGCACCGGGTCGCAAGCTGACGGGAAGAAGCTTCTCCACTCCTCTTTTATCATCCCAGCGCCCGGGCTGCTATCGCCGGCTCTCAGGTTCCCGTGAGCGTCTGATGTCTGTGTATCCTGAAAGCATTTAGATCGAACAGGTATCAAATAGCTTCTTCATCAAAGTTACCTTTGTTTTAAAATGAAAGAAGAGGCTTCCTTTGGAAGCATGTCTGGGCAGCCCAACGCACTCCGTGCTATAATATTTCAGTTGTGTCCTGTGATGCTGGGCTCTGCGTCAGGGTGGCAGCTGCCACCCACCCCCCCATATGTATGTGTGCAAACACACAGACGTGCGCACACACTCACACACTCACACAGGTGCCAGCCCTATATTTGGAGGCCTGACTGCAACTGTGGTGGGTCAGGAGTGGGACCCCTTGCCGGGGGCACTGATGGGGTTTAGGAAAGAGCTGCCTGAGTTCCAAGTGTTCCTTCTCTGCCGTGAGACACTTTGAAGCTATGGAATAACAGCTCCTCAAACACCTGTTCTGGCAGAAGTTAGGAGAGAGTGGTGGCTCCAAGATGACCCTGAGAGCAAGTGTGTGGGGAGGCCAACAGACCAGGGCACTCTGCCTTTGAAAAGATCATTTGTTACTCACAGTTCTTAAGGGGAGGGGGCACACCACGCCGTGCAGGGCTGCACAGGGGCGCACCAGGGTTAGTCAGCAAACAGAAGAGGTGAAAGCATGGGCAAGAGCCCTTATTGTAGTTTTTTGAGAGAAAAGCACAGCAAGACAGAAGTAGACTTAGGATCGGCTGCACTGTGCTGTGCTCACTCAGTCGTGTCCGACTCTTTGTGACCCCCATGGACTGTAGCCCATCAGCCTCCTCTGTCCTTGGGGATTCTCCAGGCAAGACTACTGGAGTGGGTTGCCATGCCCTCCTCCAGGGGATCTTCCCAAGCTAGGGATCCAACCCAGGTCTCCTGCATTGCGGCATATTCTTTACTATCTGAGCCACCAGGGAAGCCCAAGAATACTGGTGTGTAGCCTATCCCTTCTCCAGGGGAACTTCCTGAACCCAGGAGCTGGGGTCTCCTGCGTTGCAGGAAGATGCTTTATCAGCTGAGCTATCAAGGAAGCCCTAGGATTGGCTAGTCAGATTTTAGCAGGCTCCGGGGCTCAGAGCTGTCTCTGCCTCCAGTTGTCTGGTACCTGGGTGACCAGAGCAGGTGGACAATGGTCCAGAGTATGAGAGCCTGATATAGAAGGTGGTTGGGGCATGGGCTTTGAATTGGTTTGCAGATGGAAGATGTGCTCCCAGGGGAGTCATTTGCTATCTCTGGGAACTGGCTCCTGCTGGGAGGGGCGGTCCCTGCAGGGTCAGTAAGGCCCCAGATATCAAAGCATCGGAAACATATGGTTTCTGCACCTGAGCCGTGGGTTGATGAGGGAGTGGCACCTTGTGCCACCAGCTTCCAGGGTGAGGATGAGCGCAGGGTGAATCTGGGTACCCCTTACACCTGGCGTCCTACTCAGCAAGTCTCATGGCTCCATACAAAAGGCATCCTGAATCTGCTTCCTTCTCCCCATCACTGTTGCTCTCAGCCCTGGTCAGGTCAGCCTCCTCTCTCCCCTGGACAACTGCTGAAGCCTCCCCAGCGGTCTGCCTGCCTCCACTCCGGTCCCCTCTTGCCTGTTCTCCCCGCCGCAGCAAGTCCAGGGTAAATCAGATCATGCTATTGCCTCACTCAAAAGCTACCAATGGCTCAGAATAAAGCCCGTGTTTCTTACTGTGTCTGCTGAGGTGTGTGAATCCCAAATAGCCCACCCTGTCCCTTTTTCCCGCTCACTGTCCGTGCCTATGGGCTCCATGGCTTCTTGCTGTTCCGGAACACACCAGCTCCGTCCTACAGAAGGGCCTTTGCACTCGCTGTTTGCTCTGCTTGTGAAGTTCTCCCCAGCTGTTCCCAGGACTCCCTTACTTTTTTCTCATCCCTTGTCAAGGTCACTTTTTAGTGAGGTCTCCTCCTTGTCTAGCGATGAGTCTGTCCGTTATTTTCCCAGGTTTTTTTTTCTTCTTAGAGCTTATTATTCGCTCATATTATATGTTACTTTTATTTGTCGCTGCTCACTAAGACATACGCTTTGCACAAGCAGAAATATTGCTGATGCTGGGTCCCTGGAACTTAGAAGTTAGAAGCTGGCTAGGTACACGGGAGCCACTTGATGAGTGAGGGCTGAATGAGGGGCTCATTCCCTCAGGCTGTCTCCCAGGTTGCGTTCCTCACCAGGAAGCTTCTTCTGTTGAGAACTAGAGAGGATGGGGGCTGTCCCTGGGGCTGTGTCCATCCCTCTGAGTCTCGGAGAAAGAAATCAAGAATCTCTCAGTGCTTTGGAGTGGAAGTCTCAAGTCCACCGTGTTTTGGCAGGATCTTTGTCCCTAGTGGGCCTGAAGAATATTAAGCACTGAGTTGGGAAAGGCAGACCCTCGGAAGGGGCGATGTAGCCCCAGGTGGGGTCCCCTGGAGAAGCGACTTGAGTGCCCCTCTGTGTGTCCCTCTGATGGAGAAGAGCCCACGGCCCAGGAGAGCAGGTTCAGAGGCCTTGGCCCTGGACGCTGGGGTGAGATGTCCAGATAGCTCCGGATGTGTCTCCTGTTAGTTGCACCCTTTTCCAGACACAGGGCTGGGGAAGTTTGGCTGCTCTGTCTCCAAATCCTTCTTTCCTAACTCTTGTCTGAGAGGAAAGCAGTTTATCCAGCTCCCATCTGCCCCAGACAGCCCAGACTCCACAGCAGACAGCCCTGCTCCTGCTGCTGGAACTCCAAGCGAGCCCTGGGGAGGGGCATCTCCAGGAATGCACTCTGCCCACCGCAGGGCCAGCCTCTGGAGTAGAGCGTGGACCAGGGGAGGCGTGAGGTGAGCCAGCCCTTCCTTCTTTCCTTCCATGCGCCTTTTTCTTCCCTCCATCTCTACCAGGTCACCTCCCTCCCTCCCTCCCTCCCTCCTTTCTTCCATCCATCTCATCCCCCATCTATCCTATTATCCCTCCATCTCCCCCTGCTCCCTCCATCCTCCCCTTTTCTCTTTACTTCCCTCCCTTGCTTTCTCCCTTCCTCCCTTCTACGCAATATTTACTGAGCTCTGAGCCCTCTGCCAGAGGGTGGGGACTGGGAGGTGGATGGGGCGCAGCCCCTTCCCCTTGTGCTGTGGGGAGCCGGCCTCAGTGTGGTGCCTGGTACCAGGCCCTCAGCAAATGGGAACTCTTGGTGTCACTTGTATGGCCTTCCAGTTGTCATGGTGCAGAGCGGTAGATAGGTGTGTAATGGGCACGGAAAGGCACCACGTTTGCCTAGAGGAAGGAGCTTTTGTGTTCAGCTTGGGGCTTGTTACAGAGGCCCTGGCGAGGGGGGCGTGTGTGGCGTGTCTGCTCATCTCCTGTCTCGCCCTTGTGTCTGAGGATGAGAGGCTGGGCTCCTGCCCCGAGAAGGTTTCCTGGCTCTGCTCAGAGCTGCCGTGTCTCTCCTGGGAGAACTCAGGAGGAAGGGGGTCCCCTGTCCCCTAGTGGGGGCCCAGCAGATTCACAGGGATGCCACACTGCGGGCCTACTGTGTGCTGGGACACACCAGAGCTGCCTGGACCGCCTCTCACTTTTTTTTTTCTGTGTCCCCCACGTCTTCCTGTCCACCCTGCTTCCCTTCAAAATCCCTCTCTCAGGGCTTTCCATCCCCTCTGCTCCCCTCCCCTTCCTCAGAGAGGCCTTAGACTTGCCTCAGGCCCTAAGTGATCCCTCCATCCCTCCCTGCCGCCTCCCTGCTTTCTCTCTCCTGCTTCTCCAAGTTGCAGTCACCCTGCACTTCTTGCTCGAGCCCCACGGCAGGATCTCTGGACCTTTGCGCTCCCCTTACCTCCATCCCTGTCTCCCCCGAGGCCCTGCCTGCACCTGCTGGAGGGCTCGTGTCGTGTGCCCGCCCTCCCTGGCTCCCACTGTGGCCGCCTCTCGGCACCCTGTCCCACCAGCCTCTTCCCACAGTGGGCTGTTCCTGGATCCTGTGGTAGATCTGCTTGCCCTTGACCGGCCCCAGGGCTCGGCACCCAGAAGGTCTGAGCCACTGAGTGAACAGGTCTCCTAAATTCATTGGCTCCCCTGGGCTGGTGTGTGTCTTACCTGCATCTTACAGGGGTGGCTGGGGGATCAATTTCGTGGATTTCAGGCGTCTTTGATGAGGGGGCTGCTGCCCAGCCCCCCTTGACTCATGCCACGCCACGCTTTTTGCTGCCTTTGTTACCTGTCCCCTTCCACCTCTCCTCTGATCTGGCGGTACCTACACCAAACTGGGCTTGTGGGTCATGTCTCCTGGGTGTCCTGCTGCCTGGCTCCTCAGGGGTCCCTGTGGGAGGCAGGGATGAGGGGAGACTCACGTCAGGGATCAGGTTACTACGTTACCTCTCAATGCGAGTTACTGACTTGTACCCAAAGAGCTGTTTCTTTCATCGCGGAAGACAGAATTACTGCACTGGCATTTTCCTTCCTCCCCATCCTGAATTAAAGCATCAGTATCTGATGTGGTCACCTTTGCCCGACTTGCAGTGACTGTAATGACATCAGACACCAGGAGCCCCTCCTGTTTAGACTGGCTCGCCAAGGCACAAATGGCACTAACTTGATTTCCCTTCCTGAGGTTCCTCTTCCAGCAGGAAGCTTGTTAGGCTAAGCTTCCTAGGCAGGCGACCACCTTTGGATAACCCCCTACCCATTTGGTACAGCTCTGAAGAGGGCACAGCTCCGACGAGGGCGCCGCCCCAATCAGGGCACAGGGCTTGTGCTGGGGCCTCGGGTGACTCTGACTTTGGGCGGATTGCAGGAGCTGGTGGTATGATCAGGGGTGTGAAGCTGGAGGACATGCAGAGCTGGGCCTTCCCCAGAAGTGTCCCGTGTTCTCCTGTCCCTGGAACTTACAAAGCTTCTAAGTGAAAAGCCCCTGGAGAATAGTCCTTGAAGTTTGTAAGCCATGAACTTGGATATAAAATCTGAGTCTGACCTCCACCTCCTGCAATCTCCTCCCTAAATGTCAGGAGCCTTGTGCGCAAAGTGTCTTTGTAGCTTCAGTTGGGTGCCACAGGCCTGTTCCTCCCGGCTCCGGTAGAACCTGGTAAAGCATAGCTCGAGTGTATGTATTACACTGCCTAGATTTGAGTGTTGAGTGAAACAGAAAACACAAAATGCAGAAGATAATCTGATCGAGGACAGAGAGAGTCTTGTAATCTCTGTCCTCATGCAGATGATTGAGATGTCGACTTGCTTTCTGTCTCAAGATAAGCAGGTTGAAATTCGTTTACAAATAGCAGTGTCCCTGTTATACTTTGAGAAAACACTTCTAGCATGTACTCAGCAAACACCTTTTTGGTTGCCAGAAATCAGTCTTGGAATTGGATGGAGTGTTGCAAGTCAGTGGTTTGATGTTCAAATACTTTGGGCTGGGGCTGCCACTGCGTGCTCTCCGAATACATCTTCTGGTTCATTTACGGACACATCCTTGACTCTCTACTAGAAGTCTACTTCTGCAGTATCAGAATGTACAGTTTATCAAGAGAGAACACTTGCTTGCCCTTTAGTCTCTTCTGTAACACAGCAAAGCAAATTAGCTTCTGTACTGCACTGGCCCTGAGCTGGAGATCACAGATTAGGGCTTGGCCTCGATCACCCCAACTGATGGCTCTTGAGCCACTGTGACGGGCATCTCGGCTTTCCCTCTGGGCCATGATCCCATGCTGCTGCTTTCCTGGTCTTGGTTCAGAGAGAGGACTTTGATGTCACACAATACTCCTGACCCCTGGTCCAGTTGTCGGTTGTTGGTCTGGACCTGTTGAGAGCTGCCCTGGCCACTGAATAGGAGTAGCCAACTGAGATTTGGGTGAAATTTTGTGTGGTCTGCTGTAGGGGCCTCCTTAAATTAGTGGGAGAAAAAGAACCCTTGAATACCTTCTCAATTCCTTACTTTTAGAATTCCAAAGAGAGAGGAAGGAGGGGAAGGAGGGATACACACACACACACACTATATATACATACACACGTGTGTGTGTGTGTGTGTGTGTGTTAGCTGCTCAGTCATGTCCTACTCTTTACGACCCCACAGACTGAAGCCCACCAGACTTCTCTGTCCATGGAATTCTCCAGGCAAGAATACTGGAGCGGATTGCCATTCTCTTCTTCAATACACACACACACGCACACTAAGTTACTTCAGTTGTGTCTGACTCTTTGTGACCCATGGACTGTAGCCTGCCAGGCTCTTCTGTCCGTGGGACTCTCCAGGCAAGGATACTGGAGTGGGTTGCTGTGCCCTCCTCCAGGGGATCTTCCCTACTCAGGGACTGAACCCGCATCTCTTAAGTCTCCTGCACTGGCAGGTGGGTTCTTTACCATTAGTACCGCCTGGGAAGACTATATATGAGAGAGAGAGAGGAAGAGAGAGAGCGAGACTGCGCTTATTTGCTCTCATTTCTTCTTGCATCCCACTCAGAGGAGAAACGGCTAGATGCCCCACTCCCTTCTCTTTTTGCAGGTGGCAATTTCCCATTAAAAGAAGCTGAGCAAATCTGGTTTATTGCAGCAAAGGTCATATAGTTCCCAATTTAAAAATTGCTCAATGAATTGGGGCAGTGGGGGCTATTAAATGTTTTTAGACACTAGTTGAGTGTCTAATTGTTACCATGGCTGAATGTTGTTTACCTGTCTTATTGGAGTCGATGTGTCCAATGCTGAGAATTTCTAACAGGTCTTATCTTTGCAGTTCCTGACCACCACGGCTTTAAGAATATCCATCAGCCACGAGGGAGCTCCGTTGCTTTCAGACTCGCCTGGTAAGGAGCACTGATTTACAGTTTGTTGAAGGGATCCTGCCTGCGACTTGTGGGGAACCAGGCTGCCCTCTCTGGGATGTGGACCTTTGTGCTGGGTGGAAGTTCTCCCAGCTAGTCCTTTGTTTCTGTGGACAGAGGCTGGGCTTTGGAGACACTTCCAGATTCAAAGGTCTCTGGGATCCAGCATGGGTCGCAGGTCTCCTGGACGGCATGACTATGTGATGTCGAGACATGCTCAGAAGGTCTCAGAACGGGCTCACAAAGCCCCGCAAGGCTAACTTCATTGCCTCTCCTATGACATCCTGCAGAGCTGCTGTCCACCAGCTGGCAGTGGGAACCAGAGCTGGGGAGCTGGTGGGGTGGCTGCCTAAAGCTAGGCGGCGCTTCCAAGCACCACTCATGGCCCATTTCCCCCCCAACTCAGCACGTGGTCCTGTGGCTTGGCCCAGTCTTGAAGGAAACCTGTGTCTGAGTGGCTCTGTGCCTGTCACCTCAATTGGACTCAAGATCACAAACTCAGTCATGGATGTTTTTCCCACATGAAGCAAAAAACTTAAGAAGGGGCAGTGCTGATATTTGATGTCTGCAGCCCCCTCCTCTGAGGCTGCCCTGACACCTCTGTAAACTCACCCTGAGATCTAATTAACCAAACCCACCTTCTCTTGACCATGGGCCTCAGAGGTCACTACATAAACCAGGAAAATTGATAGTGGAATTATGCACTTAGAAATTAATTTTGTACTGTACTGAATATATATTTTTTTTACTGTGACTTTATCTTGTTGAAAAAGTGCTTACTTCTGATTTTGTGGATATTACTGACCGTGGATTACTTTTATTTTGGTTTTTACACAACAGTTATATTAGAAATTTGCTGTTTTATTCTTACCTTCTTAGTAAAAATCCTTTTATCACACAATGGGTAATTTATATCCATTACCAGGCCTTTCAATCCTTTTCAGTGGGGCTGTCAGCGCCGTTGGCACAGTAATGATTAATGTGATCTAATAATAGTGTGCCATTATATTACCTTAGTAAAACATGTACCAACATCCTATTCGGATCTACCAAATTCATAGCTTCCTATAATATTTTTGTTGAAAGACAGGATTACTATTTTTCAAAGCTGATTTTTTCCCCTTTAACATATTTAATGAAATTCACAATTCTTTGCCTTAGTAATCCAGGCATTTGATTGGGCTTGGTGGGTGAATTTGACATCTGTAGGCACCGTTGTGATTTGTCAGGGAGAGGCTGGACAGTCCAGAGATCTGCCAGGGAGATTATTGTGTTTTTGTTGGGCCTGGGTTGTTTTGCCTTGAAGAAAAAAAATGGCTGGATTTCCAGTCCCGTCTGACATGTAATAAGAAAAGTGTGTTTTAGATCAAAAGGCAAAAGAGCAAGTAATTTGGCTCAAAGGCTCCTCTCTCCCTTCCTCTGTTTTATCCACTCTCGTCACCTGCCTCGGTCTGCTGGCGAGCTTCTGCTCACAGAGCTGGGGGAGCAGCTTCAGACTCTTTTCCTGGAAATGCTCCTTCTTGACCTGTCCCTTTTTTCTTGAGGCTTTGGCTCAGCCTCTCTGGAGCTAAGATGGGGTTCCTCGGCCTGGCAGTGCTGACACTCTGGGCCAGGTAATTCTTTGCTGTGGGGCCATCCTGTGCACTGTGGGTGGCTTACAGCATCCCTGGCCTCAGCTCACCAGGTGTCAGCTATGAATCCCTTCCCCTGTTGTGACAACCAAAAATGTCTCTGGAAATGACCCAGTATCTTCTGGGGGCACAGTTGGCCTGCTTGAGAACCTCTGGTCTAGTGCGATAGGAGCATAAGCAGATACTTTTGCGGTGTGGGGGAATTCCAGCTGCAGCTCAGGGTTTCCTGGTGCTTCCTGGGACATCTCCCGGCCGTGGGGGGGAAGCTCTGTGGATGATGGCTACACTCTGCGTCCTTTTCCCAGCTGAGACGCAGTCCTCTAACTTCTCTCCCCACCCCCGTCTCTGTCATAGAGCCTGGCCCGAATGAGGGTCTGATTCTTAGCTTCTTCCACTTAAATCCCATTATAATCATGCTTGTGATTGATAACATTCCACCTTTTCAAAGGGCTTTAAAATCTGTGTCAACCAAGGATGACATTATTGTAGTACGGGCAAGATGTATTCAAACAATTACACACTCAAATCAAAGTGGGAAGGTTTGTCCTTCTATCCTGGTGCCTTTGCGATATGGCTTTCGCTAGCACCTCAGCACTCCCCCCGCCACCCCCACGGCCCCAGAAACCTTCAGCAGGAGAGTGCATGAGTGGAAACAGGTTTTGCCCTTGATATCACTCAGATCTGAAACCAGCCTGAATATTTAGGCTTCTTAAGGCTAGAGAGGGGCTTCCCTGGTGGCTCAGATGGTAATCTGCCTGCAATGCAGGAGAACCAGGTTTGATCCCTGGGTCGGAAAGATCCCCTGGGAAAGGCATCAGCTCCCTACTCCAGTATTCTTGCCTGGAGAATTCCATGGACATAGGAGCCTGCCTGGATACAGTCCATGGGGTTGCAAAGAGTTGAACATGACTGAACAACTAAGCACACACAAGGCTAGAGGGTTGGGGAAGAAAGTGAGGTTGTTGAGCACAGGGAAGAGACAGAGGGTGAGGGAGGGAGAAAGATCCTTGTTTTTGATTCAGAACAAAAATTACTGCTGCAACATTGGCTCGAAATATGCAATCAACTGAAATCAGGAAAAGTATTTTGAATACAAAATTTATATTGAAATACTTGAATCTCGATACGTGTGCACCCACATATATGTAGATATTTAAATCAAGGGTAGAGAAGATGAGAAATAAAGCTTTTGTCATAAAAATACTGCTTGTAGTATTTGCCTTCAAATGATTCTGCCACATTGGAATATGTTTTTGTACTGTTAGCATTTCCATAGAACACACTTTTGTTTGTTTTTACAGCTGATCCTCGATGGTGATAACAAGTAAGGGAAATGTCTCTGATTTACCTCTGTGATAGAGGATTTCAAATACATTGTGATGTTTGATGCAGGAGTAATTTTGGAGACCTAGTTCTTTACTGGTTTCTGGTTGGTCTCTCCTAGTACAGTGTAAATGTAGAGAGAGTAGGGCCTTGCTACGTTTTGTTCAGTATTATTTTCTAATTGCTAGAATGGTGCTCACTGTATAGAAGGTTCTCAATAAAAATAGTGACTGGAAGGATGGACAAGTGGATGGATGGATGGGTAGCTGGGCGAGTGGATGAGTGGATAGGTGGATGGATGGATGAATGGATGCGTAGATGAGTAGATAGGTGGACGGATGGTTGGGTGGATGGATGGAGGGAGGGATAGCTGGATGGGTAGATGAGTGGATGGATGGGACTCTATCTCAAACCCTGACAGGATCTTAGAATGGTAGGTCTAAAGGTTCAAATGAAATCCCACTTTTTACTATCTCGTCATTCCTTGCCCTCCCAAACATTTTTTTTTCATCAAATGATCAGTTATAGAAGGATATTCTTATTATCTCTCCTTTTCAATCCAGTCTTTAAAATAGAAAACAAAATGTCTGGGACTGTGCCAGACAATCTCTGTAAGCTGAAACCGTAATAATGCCTTGTTATGAAAGTAGCTCTAAGAATCCACCAGGGTGTGTATGCAGATGAAGACATACGTACTGGGGTGGAAGACATGGAGGCCAAGTAGGGGAAGGTGACCTCTTTCAAAGCGGGACGTGGGCAAGGAATTTATGAGGCTCAGAAGACTTCCTGCCCACATGACTGGTTGTCTGTCTCCTGGGTAAAACTCTGTAGTTTATATTGTATTTCATGCTCTCTTAGAAGCTCTTGTGTGTCGTCTTCAGCCCCACCATGCTGGATCTCTTTGGGACGGGATGATGCTCTGCTATCATGAGGAACTAGGCTGAGGCTCCCGTGTCCCAGCACAGCGGGTACCAGCCCTTTGGGAAATGTGTTCCCAGTGATGAGGATAAAAAGTTACTCCACCCTTGACTTTTAAATTGTTGCACAATGGATAACATAGCAGTACTGGTAAGAAAGTAATGAATAATAATAAAGAGAGATAAATGACCTCTAAACCTGGCAAAGATGTGGAGTCTGGAACCATATTTCCTGGGTTGAATCATGGTTTCACCAGGCACTGGCTATATGACCACATGTCAAGGGATTAGTCTTGTGCCTCTCTTTTCTCATCTGTAAATTGGGAATGACAATGAGGACAGGATAGTAGACTGTGCAAGTAATCGATCTGATGGTACAAGGAAAATAATGCCTCGGCTCAAAATGTGTAATTAGTAAGTGTGTTGCTGTTAGTAGTAGTATTTTCATTCTCTCTGTTCAGTCACCTTTTTCCTTTCTCTGTCTTTATTCAAGATTAAGGAAAGTATAGGCCATTTTCAGACTTGTGCTGGAGCTAGGAACTTTGAGAAGTTGCCAGGCATACGGTCTTCCCAGTACCCCTGGGACAGTGGTTAGCAAGTTCAGAGAACGTCAGAAGGGTGGTGAGTTTCCTAAGTCAGCTTCCCCATCCCATTTCCTTTGTGGAGGGAGCGTTGTTGACACACCACTGGGGGTTTGGGATTTACTTGGTGTTTGGGGCGTGCATTCCTGGGCTGGATGCCACGTGGTCACAGTGGGTGGGATAGCCAGCTCCTAAAAGGGAGGGGAGGTCCCTGGCTTTTCTCCCCAACCCCTTGCAAGTGAGACTGCTCTGCGTCACGGCCCAATCTTGTATTTTTAGCATCCACTGAAATTTAATGTTTTGCTTTTGGTTTATTATGTATGCAAGTATCTTGCTGATAAATTACATGTGTAATTGTACCATCGGAACCACTGCTAGTCAGCGACAACATATAATTAAACTCACCCTTGTAGTCATTGAACTCTTCCGTCCCTGACAAGATCACTGACCACTCTGAGGAGGGTGTGCTGCCATATGTGAGCCATGCACATGCCTGCGTGGCCTGCCGCCTCGCTTTCCCATGGCCCCCATCCCCCCCACCTCCAGCACAGGGCAAGCCTGCACACGTGCAGGATGGACTTCCTTCAGACGGCGCTGGGCCAACAGGAGGGAAGGCTTGGGCTCTAGGCCTGGAACGCTCCCCCTTCTCTATTTTTGTGTCTCTGCCTGAAGGGTTATTGACCCCAGAGTGGGTGCTTGGTAAAGACTGGAATGAATAAATCTTAGAAATATCTTTGTTTGCCCTCTTTTCACTTGTAACCTGAAACCTTTCCTCATTTTCATTTTTGGGGGATGATGTTTACTGTGGTGTCCTATGGTGGGGGCTGGTAGACCATAGCCTGGCGGGGGGAGGGGGCTCAATATCTGCACACTGCCTGTTTTTTATTTTATTTTTTAAACATTTAGAAATATTTTAACAATTCTTACAAAATACCAAAAAATTCTCCCTTGACCATGTTTAAGTGTACAGGTCAGTGGCATTAACTACGCTGTGCCACCGTCACCTCTACCTCCAGAACTTTCTCATCTTCCCAAGATGCTGTTCTGTACCCATTAAAGAGTAAATCCCCATCCCCGTCTCCCCCACCCTCTGGCAACTGTCCTTCTGCTTTCTGTATTGGTGGATTTGACTACTCTAGTTCCCTCATATAAGTGGAATCAGACAGTATCTGTCCCTTGGTGATTGGCTTATGTTGCTTAGCATAATGCCCTGAAGGTTCATCCGTGTTGTAGCAGTGGTAAGACTTTCTTCCTTTTTAAGGCTGAATAATATTCCTGTTTGTGTGTGTTACACATACCACATTTTGTTTATCCATTCATCCATCAATGGACACTTGAGTTGCTTCTACTTCTTGGTTATGGTAAATAATGCTGCTATTAACATGGGTGTGCAACTATTTCTTGGAGACCCTGCTTTTACTTTTGGAACTGCTGGAACTGCTGGAGCATATGGAAATTTTAATTTTTTGAGAAACTGCCATATTATTTTCCATAGTGGCTGCACCATTTTACTACACTCCTACCAAGAGTGCACAGGGTTCAGTTTTTTTTTTTTTTTTTTTTCACATTCCTGTCAACACTTATTTTCTGCTTCTTTTTGATAGTAGCCATCCTAATGGGTGTGGAGTAGTAGCTCATTGTGGTTTTGCCTTCTTTTGTGAAAGCAAAGAATGGCTTTTACATTTCTGAATGAATGAAAAAAATCAAAAGAAAAATACCGTGTTGTGACACATGAAAATTACATGAAATTCAAATTTTAGTGTTCTTAGATGCAGGTTTCTTGGCGCACAGACAGCCCCATTCATTTACGTATCATCTGTGGCTGCTTTCTCACTGTAATGGCTGAGTAGCGAAGTTGGGACAGATTGTGTAGCCTGGAGAGCCTGAAATATTTCCCACTTGGCCCTTTACTGAAGGCATTGGCCAACCCTACCCTGTGATCAGAACTTGGGATCCCTTATCTTGTGTAATCTCCTCAGCAACCCACTTTGCAGACAAAGAAACTGAGGCTCATCACAGAAAACTTACAAATCACACATCAGAAAATGGCGTGTAAACCAAGAAACCAGGACAGCCCAGACCTGTCCCTGTGTGCTGGTCACCCTCGCTTTAACTGTGATTGTTTCGATGTTGCTCTTTACAGAGTGCGTACTGGGGTTTTAGTGAGCCTGAAATCAGGTCCTAGTCGAAAAAGAACGCTAATTGCATAAAAACCTAATGCTGTGATTGAGAGAGGTGGCAAACTGAGGGCGAGAATGAAGCTGGGAGGAGGTGCTAGGTGAGCTGAGCTTTCCTTTGTTTCTTTTATTTAAATTTCAAGACTGGTATCCTCTACTGCATGGTGGGACCAGCTCTCGACTCTGCTGAAGGAGGAGGCAGTTGCAAGATGCCTGCATCTCCATGTATAGCATTTCCTTAGGACAGAGGAAAAGCTAAGCAAATCGATAACTTCTTGCATTAAAAAAATGAATTATTCCCTAACCCAGAGAAAAGAAAGCCAGGGTATATGGTACATAGGAGAATGTGCTAATTGATTCTTCCCCCTTCATTCTCTGTATCACATGTTGTTTGGCATGAATCCTGGCATGGATCTCTTTGACTCACCTCAGATCTTTTTCTCTGAATGTGGAGACTGCTCTTCCATTTCCACAGACAGTCTTGGGCACCCCCGTGGCCTCTTGGATGCAGACGTTCAGCTGCTGCTAACGAGGGATCAAGCAGCTGTCTCTCTTGACTCATCCCCTCCTTGCCACTCTTTTGGTCCAACACAGTGTGTGGACTTGGTACCAGGAGCCTTCTGATGTTTCTTCATACAGAAGACAGAGGGTGGATAGTTTTTTTGCTCTTTCGTCATTGAGAGAGAAGTCTGAGTTGATTTTATGTATTTGTGCTCATGGTGGAAACAATCTCTTAATCCAAGTACTTTGGGGATGTTGGGGCTCAGGAAACGGTTGGTCTTGCATCCATCTCAAGCAAAGAGATGGGATTTCCTTTCACATCTGAGAGCACATGGCCTTCCCCTCCGCAGAAGCTGCTGTTTCAACAATAGGCTTCATGTGGTTGCAGGGTAAAGCGCAGTGATGTTTTTCATGAACTTTTGTCTGTGATTTAAGCCTGGCAGAACTGGACTCCTGTCCTTACAGTTTTCTGGCTCAATTCATTTTGCACAAAGGGAAGTAAGCTAACTGGAGTTGATAATGTGATTGACATGTTAGCACATGTGAACGACATGTTAGCACAATGCAAGAGAGACAGCAGTGACTTTGGATTTTGAGTTTCATCCTTGAAAATTTATGTGATGCTTCAAGCAAGGGACCTGCACTTAGTAGGTGCTTGGTAGGTGCTCAAGGGGTGAATTAGCCTGGTAGTGACATTGTGCTTGAGAATCAGTGAAAGAAATGAGTGGTAACATACGTCCCTATGTCCAGGAAATGGAGATATCTATGACTTCTTTCTGTTTAAAGATTCAGTTTGGTTCTTGGCCTGGTAGTGAACCAAACTTGACAGTCCAGAGGGGAGGAAACTTTGGATAGGGAGGAGGAGATTGCGTGTGTGAGTGTGTGTGTGTGTGTGTGTGTGTGTATTTGTCAGGGTGGTGGTAGAGATGAGTATGTGGTGAATTTTCCCTATTCTAAAGCCATTTTTATTTTCTTTCTGACATACTGTAGGACAATCAACTTGTCCTCCTGTCCGTATGTGTAGACTGTTTCATGTCTAAGCACAATTAATAGCACATATGATGCTCTTATGAGTGAGCATGGCAAAACAGTGTAGTTTTTGTTCCTTAACAAAATAAAGCTTGGGATAGCATCTGTAGCAAAAATTGTAAGTCTGGCCCATGCTGGATTCATTCCCCAAATTTCTGTTTCTCCTCTCCAGGCCCCAATATGTGTGTGTTTAAACATGACTTCAGTGTTCCTAGAAATATAACATCCCAACTAATATCAGGCCTCCACTAACAAGACAGTGAGTGGTCACACCCCTGGAAAGGTTTTGGGGGTTTGCTGAATGGCCAGTGGGAATCTCTGCCGCCCTGGACACCTCTAGCCCCCTGCCTTCTCAGGGAGGAGGAGCAGCCTCCATCCCCTCTCTCCTCTGAGGCCTCAGGGACTGAAGACGCAGAGATGCTCAGAAGGAAGGTTGAGGCAAGCATGCTTGGCTGCTGGGCGTAGGAAGGAGAGCTGTCCTGGGAGTGAGGAGGCTGGCTCTGATCCCCCACCTGCTACAGCAGCTGCGGTCACCTGGGAAGTCTCAGGCCATGCGGCCTCAGGCGACCACCCAGGGGGTGAGTGGTTTGGACCATGTGGTGTCTAAGATTCTTTCCAGGTCTTCAACAGGACCACCTAGACCAGGGTGTCAGGGATGTCTACACAGTCCCCTGGGAGATCTTGGTGACACACAGATTCTGACTCAGTAGGTCTGGGGGACAGAGCTCCATATATCATGTTAGACATCCAGATACCAGGCCCCGGGCCATGCTGCTCTGGCTGCCCCTTGGGCCACATGGAGGCTTGCTGAGACGAGGTGGCTGCTCACTGATCTGCTCGGGGAACTTCCAGGACTCACCAGTGGACCCCACCCCAGACCAGTCAAATCAGGAGTCATCTCAGGGGGAAACACTGAGCCTGCGTGCTCACATGTCTCTGGGTACGAACTGCTGGTATAACAGTGTCTGAAGTTGCCGGGGGGCTGGTGAAAACACAGCTTCGGGCCCCGACCCCGACTTCTGATTCAGAAGATCTGGGGTGGAGTCCAAGAATTTGAATTTCTAACGGATTTTGAGGCAGTGTTTATGCTGGTCCAGTGACTCTGGGAAGCCCTGGCCTAATATGTTCTGTTAAGTTGGTGGTCATTACACAGACCAGGAGGGAGTGGGCGCAGGAGGCTCCAGGATCCCCCGGCCCCTCCGACCAGGGTCACTTCGTGGCCTTCTGTTTTACACAGTGAGCTCCCTTGGTAAGCTCTCATTTGGAAAAGGTTTGTGGGTAGAAAAAAATGTTTGCAAACCTCTGAACTGAAGGCAAGACTTTTAATCATGAGGCTGGTGAATATTTATTCTCCAATTGAGAGGAAAACCAAGCAGGTTCCTTGGCCCTCTTTGTTGCCAGATGTGGTTGTTTTTCGCCCTGAATCCCGCCCTGTCGCACAGTAGGTGTCGCGCGCCCCCTCTTGTCTCTAAGTGTTCACACCTCCCGGGAGGCCTCGGGAGGCCCGGCCTGGCGTTCTGCAGCCCAACTCGTGGTGAAATCCAGCGTGGGCAGCTGTTGGGGCCGAGTGATGGTTTGCCAAGTGCCAGGCACTGGTCCTCAGTTTATATGCATGACCTCATTTAATTCTTGTAACGACCTCATGAAATAAGTACTGTCATTATCCCATTTTGTATATCCCAAGGATTTGCTGCTGCCTTCCAGGCTAAGAGGGTAGAGGAAAGTGGCAGTTGTTCAGGCTGGGGGGAAGCGGACATCACTCTTGGTCAGGGGAGTGGAGCACGCGGCCAAGGCCTGTCCTGCTGGTATTTGGGGAGAGCAGAGCAGGCCCACTGGCCCTGCAGGTCCATTGTCCAGATGACAGGCTTGGGCCAGGTGACAGCACTCAGAGCCTGTGGCTGCCCAGAGCTGCCAGCCCCTTGGAAGAGGTCACTGTGGCTGTCCTTGGTCACAGATCCAGGAGGCCTCAGCCACTGAGCTTCCTCTTGGGTCACACCCACTTCCTGCAGCCTTTGACTATGCAGAAGTGCCTTGGGGAGAGTCTGGGAACCAGCCAGGGGAAGGGGTGTGTGGACCTCTGGGTCCAGGTCTTGCTTCTGTGGCTGCTGCTTTTAACCGCAGAGTGCTGGCTTGGCCAGCCCTGAGCTTGCTCTCTGCCCCAGCAGCCCTGGGGATCGGGATGTGTCCAGCACAGCAGGTTCTTGCTGAGACGTCGTGTTGGAGCGAGTTCTTCTCCCGGTTCACCGGGGGTGCGCGGGTCAGAGGATGGGGGAAGGGAGCACACAGGGACACAAGCGGTCTTCCAAGTGCCATCCGTTGTGCCCTCGGGGGTGGGGCCTGCAGCATCCTTTAACCCTCATTCGAGCTGCCTGCTGTTGATCTTGCACTTGCTCTGGGCTCCCCTGATGTGACATGGGTCTAAGAATTTTTAGACCTGGTTTGGCAGAGGCGAGAAGATGTGTGAGCAGAGCTTTCTTTCTTTCTTTTTTTTTTTTTTGAGCAGAGCTTTCTGAGCAAAGGCTTACTGATTGTGTGAGGTGCCCCACGATCAGTGTGAGGCTCTAGCCCGCCAAGACCCTCCCAGTGGCCAGAACTCTATGGCTTCCCCTGTGTTTCAGACCTTTCCCACAGGATTTCCAAAATCCTCTGAAGCCCAGGCCAGCCTCACACCAAGCACCTTCCTTTCAGTTTGTCCATCTTTCAACTAACTGAGTCTAATGAAAGGCTGATTTGGCACCTCAGACGGTAAAGAATCTGCCCGCAGAGTAGGAGACCTGAGTTTGATCCCTGGGTTGGAAAGATCCCCTGGAGAAGGGCATGGCAACCCACTCCAGTATTCTGACCTGGAGAATCCCATGGACAGAGAAGCCAGGCGGGCTATATAGTCCACGGGGTCACAAAGAGCTGGATATGACTGAAGGGACTCAGCATGCATGGGGAATACTGATTCTAGTACATGCTTTACTACCAGAGTCTTTCTAGATGTAATTCAATGAACTCTTAGTGTGCCTGGCAAAGGTACGTGTGGGAAAGTTTACATCCAGCTTATTACAATTTCTACCTAAGTCATTTTCTTATTAATAATAGAACACATATGACCCCAAGGCATTTCTTTTTTGAACCTTTGAGGTATTTATGAATGAACTTTAAAAAGGTTGTTCACTTTGGATGGCTGACGTGTTCTAGAATGGAGCTGCACCTTGTGAGGTTGGAGGTAAACCTTTCCCCCCAACAGGGACACAGATGCCCGACGCCCAGGTGGGACCCATGCCATCTTTTCTGCAGGGTAGCGGGAAGATGTAGCTGAAAGATTAGATGCAGATATTAGAATTTGTGGAGTGGCTGATGGCTCAGGGGATGGAGTGGCTGTGTACTGAGGTGGGGCTTTTCCTCAGGTAGTCCTTTCATGAGGCCAAATGAGCAGCCCAGGTCGTGAATCTGTGCTAAACTGCAGTCCATACATACAGCAGCAGCCCCCTGGCCTTGCAGAGAGTGTACTATGTGAGGTGAGTTTTCCCCATAGACCTCATGCCCCCAAGAATCCAACCAGATCCTCCCAGTACCCCTTTCCCTTTAGAGCAGTAAGCTAAGTCTCGGAATCCACAGAAATCAAAGATGCATCAGCATGTGCTCTGGGTCAAGCCCAGCCTCCAGATTGCAGCTGCGCCAGAGGCCACATGCCCAGGTGAACCCGGGTGTCCCCTGTGGGTCACACCCGCATCATCAGCTGTGCAGAGGGGCCCTGCTCTTCCTTGAGCTTGGGCGGTGCTGAGGACCAAGGAAGCCGGGGCTTCAGCCTGGCCCAGAATGTAAAGTTGTAGCTTCATGTCTCTTCCAGGGTTTCCCAGAGGGAGATCTCACGTGTGTCAGGCTGGGCTCTGCCACCCACACTCTCAGCTATCAGATACAGATTCTCACGGTGGCAATTTGAAAGAGAGCTTCCTAACGCTGGTAGCTCTGCGATGGGCACCTTGACATTGTCAGTCACGAAAGAACAGCTTGCTGACTGCTTCATTCTATCTCACTCATTCCCGAGAAACTTTAGGAATCTGGGAGACATGGCCCAGGGAGCCCCTTGTGGTGGTGGTTTAGGAATTACTGGGAGAGCCAGCTTTCCGTGCAGGTTCCCAGGCCCCTGCCTGGAGGTGTGCTGGTCTGGAAAGGGGCCCCGTGGTGACTGGTGGTGGTTTAGTCGCTAGGTCATGTCTGACTCTTGTGACCTCATGGACGTAGCCCACCAGGCTCTTCTGTCCATGGGATTTTGCAAGCAAGAATACTGAAGTGGGTTGCCATTTCCTTCTCCGGGGGATCTTCCTGACCCAGGGATTGAACCCGGGTCTTCTGTGTTGCAGGCAGATTCTATACTGACTGAGCTACCTGGGAAGCAGAAAGGGGCCTGTGAGTGTCTATTTTTCACAAGCTCCTTTGGCATTGCCAGTGTCCTGGAATTATATTAACTCTGAATCTACATTTTAGTGGATGGACAGTACACCAGCCTGCACCTCAGATTCCAGAAGCTTCTTTCTTCTCAGCTGAGGGACTTTGGGAAAGACATTTTCCTGGACCTCAATTTTCTCACCAATAAAAAGAGAAATTAGGTTTACATGATTCCTAAGAGTCCTTCCAATTCTGAAGTTCTAGCACATTAAAAACAATCTGCATTTTAGGCCTGGCAAGTTACATTTCCCCCTGAAGGGGGCCTGGAAAGGAAAGAATCTGCAACAGGAGAGTATGGGCTTTGTGGTGTGAGGCCAAGGTTATAAAGGTAGCCTCTGTGAGAGAATCATTTGTATTTATTGAGATTGCCGATTTTAATCGCCCTGGATGCTCCCTTGATAAAAAATTGTAATCCTCTGTAAATTATGAATACCTTGAAATTCACAAATTCTTTCACTTTTGTGATTGGCAACATTAAATGGCAACAGCTCATTTAAATAAGTAACATCTGGACATTATTATTTTTAGGGGTTTTTCATCTGTTGATTTAGAAATCTGGGGCCTTTATGAATCTTGCATGAATATTCTTTTATATTCACATCTACCATCAAGACACAAAGAAATAGCCAAAAAATATTGTCCAGTGATTCTTTGATGCAGTGCATGTGTTTTTTAAGCAACAAATCTATTGTGAATGAGAGGAGATATAAAATAGGGTACGTGTGAGTGTAGGTGGAGGGAGCAGCTTGATCTCCTAAGAGCCAGAATAGCCTGACGATTCAAAGCCACAGGAGGAAGAAGGTTTGGATTTTATATATACTAATATAACATTTTAAAATAACAATATAATTCTGGATTGATGATATCAGAATATGCTATCCACTGTTTCTCAGAATAATCCAATTTAGAACAATGTATTCTGAGCAGGTTTGGTAAAAATAGGTCTATCATCCTGTGGTATAAGATAATGCATTAATTTTTATGAGTGAGTTATGAAGATGTACAACTCGGTTAAGAGTTAGGATAAACATAATATTCCTTAATTAATCCATTATGCCATGGTACACATGTGCCATTTTTATTACCTTAGAAATGAAAAATGTCAAAAAAGGAAATTTCTGCTTTTTTTATATCAAAAAAGCCTTTTTTGAAAAATCATAAAATGTCTAATCTAATTCACCATATAATACTAATGAGCTTAACAAGCCATCTCAATGCACAGTTTAGGATAAAAGGTCATCAGTTTCTGGCAGTCAAATTCCAGTACTTTTTTAGATGAGGCAGAACCTTTCGGCACCAAATATCGGAAATGGCATGTGTGATTAGAAGCGTTATTAATAGCTATTTGTTATTAACACAGTAGAGTTTTAGAAATTCACATTATACCCTCCCTGCGTTTTCTAAATCTTATGGCTGAAGATGCCAAGAGCGTTTGTGGAGCTCAGGCACTCCCCCCCAGGTCTGATTAACTTGTTGCCCATCCTGGTTCTGAGTGATTCTGAGTAGGGATTACACACACACACACACACACACACACACACACACACACACACACATGCGCGCGCACACACACATACCCCTTTCTGTCTGATCCCGCATTTAATTTCCTTGAAGCTCTCTGAAACCCCTGCACTTATTTTCTGGGTCTCCCCGCTCTCCAAGCAGCTATCCTTTGCTCTCAGGCGTCAGTGTCAACTGTCCACCGTGCCTTTTGTCTCATCACGGAATGGGCCTTGCGGAGGCACCTTCGGCAGTGCCGCACGTGGTGGCTTCGGTCGGCCTTGTTATGGAAAAGAATTGCCCGGTGGGTTGAGGGAATGGCCAACAGCGGACTAGAATCATGAAGCTGAAAGGAATATTGCCGACTGGAGGTCATTTTTCCCAACTGAGGGGCAATAGTTTGCCACTATAAACTGCACATTGCAGTCAGTATATGTTTTATTAAACCATTTAAGGAACTTGGGAGCCATTTCATTTAAACTTCCTGCTTGATGTAGCTCAGGGCCGAGCCCAGAGCAGCTCATGAAGGAGGCCTGCAGTCGTTTGCAGAAGAAATACCCCGAGTGCCCAGCAGGATGCACTGCAACCGGGGAGCCACGGGCAGGCCGGGGGTTGGGGGTGGTGCCCAGGCCCCTGGACTCCTCAGAGCTTGAGCGCACCAGCATGAGCGTGTGTGGGGGGGTTCTGCCCCCAACTCTGCCACTAAGCGGCACCGTGACCGTGGACTCTAGGACTGCCTCTGCTGCTGCAAAATGAAGGAGTTGGATTCGACGTGAGAGGCAGGGTCCCTTCTGGGTCAGCGAGTCTCTGAAATGCTGGATTGTCAGGGGTCAGCCTGGCACTGTGGCTCTGGGACTCCCCGACAGGCCCGCGATGGTCACATGGGAAAGTGCCTTCATCCCTGCCCACCCCCACCCGGAGGAGATGTTGCAGCTGTGCTGTTTTGGTCTTGCTAGACTCTGGGGACCGGTGCTGCCCTGGTCCAGGGAGACTTGGAAGTTCTCAGCAAAGAGCAGGGAAATGGGGGCAATAGCAGCTTAGTTCTCACGTGAAACGGGAATGATCACAGTGCTTTTGTGTCTGAGGAGTAGGAAGCTGAGGCAAGCCGAGGAAGTCTGGTCCCTAGGATCAGAGCCCTGGGCTCCAGGACCACTCTGACAGGCTTGCCAAGCAGCACTCTGCCTCTTCTGAGCCTCAGTTATCCTGTCTGTGAAATGGGGTGGTGGTTGTGGTGGTGATTTTGTGTTATCCCTCCCTCTCAACCAGAGCAGGTCCAGTGACTGGACTTTGTAAACTGTAAAGTGCTGTAGAAATGATGGTTTATCATTGTTGATAACTTTGTGATTATAAACTAGCTCCAAAGTCTCCCCTAAATTGCATGCCTGTGAATTCTGTTAACACAGTCTGTACCAGTGAGTAAAGGAACACAGAGGGCGAGAGGCGCTCTGTCTTTCAAAGTAATTAACAGGAAGGAATCAGGTATTTTGGCTTTCTTAGCCCTAACTGGTGGTCTTTAGTAGGTGGCCTTAATTCTACAAAGTTATATAACCAAATCTTTTGTCTAATTGGTAACTATATTTAGGAGGTAGAGAAATATGTGAGCTATTCGTTTCGATTAAATTTTTTATTATGCACTCTGCATTTGGATTGACAACTATTAATATTAAAGAGCTTGGCCAAATTGAAATTTGTATTGCTGGAGAGACTTAAATATAATGTATGATGCTGAAAAAAAAAGGCCAGGGAATACGGGAATTAGCAGTCAGGGTGCAGACAGGTCCCTGCCAGGTGCTGTGTGTGTTCAGTGACATCAGCCCCAGCTCCGCCGGGCTGAGGAGGGCACACGGAGGGCTCTGTGGAGCTGATGTCAAGGTGCTTGGACCCAGGTTACTTCCATGGCGATGACACGAATGTTAAATAAAGATGTAGAGCAGTTTTGAGCACATTATACAAACAATTTTTATAACTTTGTATACAGTATTTTGTCGACCACTCATAAAAAAGCTTGGGGGTAAGGCAGAGGAGATCATCTAAAATAAGATAGTGCATGTATCATCGCAGTAATGAGGGAATAAAGGGCGCCCAGTTTCTTCAGAAGCTCCAATGAAGACTGAATTGATGCTCCAAAAGCCGGAGGGAGGTGGAAGGCTCTGTCCTGGAGGAGGAAGAACTTGGGAGCATGGCCACATGGAGGATGCTCTGGGACCAGGGGGACGTTCCGGTTCCAACTCAGCTGCAGGCAAGCTCTGGGAGCTCCAGCCCGGGGTTTCAAGTCTTTGGGGCTGAGTCCCTGCTCACCATGCCTGCTGCATTTGGCTTTGCATTGCAAGGTCACCTGCAGGATCCCCCAGGATATGCACAGAGACCTGGGATGTCTGTAGGGACTGGGACTCCGACAGAGGAAGCGAGACACTGAGTTCTCACAGTCTCTGAGTGACAGACACAGGCCTGCAACTCAGCTCTAGACTCAGCCTTGGGACAGTCTCAAGAGAAAGAGTCCTCTTCTGGAGTCTGCAAGTCTACAGAGCAGAGCGGGTCAGGCTGCAGCCCACAAGCCACTGGTTGAACGACTCCTGTTAGCTGATAACTCACACGCTCCAGGCACCCCTACTTTCCTGGTAGGCCTTCTTGCTGTGCCTGCTGTCTAGAAGGTCAGCTCCACCCCCATCCTCCACATGAAGTCCCCAGCAGCCCAGGCCAGAGTGCCCCGTGCTCTTCCGTGAGGCTGACCTGTCCCTGGGCTGGTCTTTTGCCCTGTCCTCACTATCCTGGAGGACAGAGCTGTGCGCCCCTCCCTCGCCTTGCCCTGCACCCTGGTGCCTGCCTGCAGGGAGCATTAGTGTGCTTGGAATGGATGCACCGGATACCACTCACCAGGTCTGGCTGGCAAAGGAGGGACAGGTGATAGTGTCCTGCGTGGTGCTGTAGAAGTTACTTAGTTCACACTCTTTTCCTCTACTAGGCTGTAAACTCTGTTTTATCTGTGATTTTTACATATTCTTTTCCTGACATGGGAGCTGGAATACCAATGTGGGAAGACCTCCATTAGCAGAGATGTTTAAGGAATCAGTGGTTCTGCTTCAGTGGATTTTATGGACATTTGAGATTTTCACCTGCAAGCATTTTCGTTCTAGACTCTTTGGTTATCTATCATTTTTCAACACCTGGATGCTCCAAATGAAGAGAGGGTGTTCTCAAGCCCTGCTGATGTCCAGGCCTCCTGGAAAGGGGATAAGGCATGTCGCTCACGTTCTCACTGTCATCAAGCCTACTGACATGACTCCAAGCTCCTGGAGGGCAGAACCCCATCCCAGTCCCACCGGTTAGCTCAGCAGCTGGTGCATCTGTGCCCATGACAGGTTCTGTGTGATGGAGACATGGATCCAGGGCTGAAGGTGGAGGACAGAGATGGGCTGACTGGAGGCTTATCCCAGGACAGCTGCCGAAGTGCTTCTTTTCACTAAGCGTCTATGATCTGAAACTAAGCTAGTTTCACGGTTTCTCTGGAAAGCAGACACCTATAGGGCTTCCCAGGTGGTGCTAGTGGTAAAGAATGGGCTGCCGATGCAGGAGACATAAGGTACGTGGGTTTGATCCCTGGATTAGGAAGATCCCCTGGAGCAGGGCAAGGCAACCCACTCCAGTATTCTTGCCTGGAGAATCCCATGGACAGAGGAGCCTGGCAGGCTGCAGTCCATGGGGGCCACCAAGAATCAGACACGACTGAAGTGACTTAATGCACAGATATAGGTTGTCTGTGAAGAGTGTCTGGTTACATGTTTGTTTTTTGACACTAGCATGGCCAGACATGGCAGGATCCCTTGGCCCACACAGCCCTCTGCAGCTGCCTAAGGCATGTGTCGGAAGCTCTGCCTAGGCTCTCTGTCTCTGTCTGTCTGTCTGTCTCTCCATTGGAGTGTATGTGGCCTGTGCTGGGTGCAGGCTGGGAGTTTGCAGAGGTAATACCTCCAGGGCAGCCCTCTTCAATGCTGGGATGGCAGCTGGCAAACAGAGCCCAGCCCACCTGGTGTGGGTCCCATTCAAGGTCTTGGAACACTGAGGTGGGATGGAGGCCCAGTTGCCCTCAGTCTAGCCCACTGCTTAGCCCACTCTGTCCTGGTTTCCTTCCTCCCCCACTTCCCCACTAGCCCACCCTGGCCGCTCCTGGGATCGTCTCCTGCACAGACCTCTGTTCTTCAGTCTTGGCCTCGGGGCCTCTTCTGAGGAAACACAGCCTGAGGTCCTGGGGTGGTTGCCCTGGCGAACTGACGGACAAATTTTAAAGCCAGTTCACTTATGCTTTCTCTGTTTGAGCTTTACAGAAATCCTTGAAGGGAGGGAGAGGAAATCATTACCCCATTCTCCCGATGGGAAAGCTGAGTCTCAGAGAATTGGTTAGAGCTGGAGTCAAATTTGTCACCCAGCTCCTGCCCTCCTCACTTTGCTGATTCAACAAGGGGAAGCCTGGTTGGTGGGCTATGCGGCCTGTTCCCAGTGAAGTGGGAAGCAGAGGGTGATTTTCCCCAAACGGCGGCTGACAGGTGAGGTGACCTGAGTAGTGCCTTGTTCCCATTCAGTCCAGAGTGAAAGGGGTGTGGGGAGAGGGCTGTGGTGGCCACATTACAGAGGGTGGGAGGCCAGGACCCACAGGACTGCCTCCCATGGAGCAACCAGCCTTGCAGGCTCTTTGCCAGTACCTTTATTTCCCCCCAGTTTGGGGGAAATGATGGGTAACAGACTGGCTCAAATTCCCTTAGTGAGGCTGGAGAGGAGTTCTAGCAGCAAGGACGTATTTGCAGCTCTCTGCCAGTTGGCAAGGGTGCCTCCATCAGAGAGGGGTCCATGGCCTTGGGAGGGCTTCTGGCTGTCCCTCCCGGCTGTCTGGGTTGGGGATTTTGCCTGGGGCAGGCAACTCTGTCCCCAGCACATTTGTTCATCTGAAATTTTGCAAAGTTCCTAGTAAAATCCCAGGAAAATAATCCAAGAAGACTGGGAAGGCCTGAGAGACTGCACTTTCTGTCTTCTGGGCCTCGGTTCTCCAACTGGGGTGGATGGTGTGGGCTCCCCACCAGGGGAATGGACGAAATCCGCATGGGCTTCGCTGGGTGGGAGGAGTCTGGTAGGAGAAGAGACGGCGGAGGGAGAGCTGGTGTTCTCGCTGGACCCCCTGAGCACCCCATGTGTGTGGGGAGGGTGGAGAGCTCTTGGTCAGCTTGATAAATTAGGGCTTTGGGACCAGAGGTATGCCCTGAAGTGGGCATCCTGGTGGTCAGTTTTCCCAGGGAGCTTCAGCGCCTGTTTCATGTCCGTCAGATACATCCTGAACCCAACCCCTTCCCTCATAGAGAAGCTGTGATTGGTGGTTTCTCTGCTTTTCTTCAGCACCCACGTGGGAGGCTGAGTGTGGCACTGGGGCCTCTGTATTGGGTGGGCCTATCCTGCACCCTACGCTGTCCTGGCCAGGTGAAGTCCATTTGGTGACCCTGGGCCTGGTCGTGGGGTCCGGAAGTCCCCCCAGTCACCTGGAGGACTCTTCTAGACAGGATTGGGTCTGCCCCAGCCTTTCCAGTTAGGGGCTGGTCTTTGGGCAGGAGGGGCCACTGAGAACCGGAAGAGATATGTGCCATCAAGGGCCCATCCTTGGTCTGTCCACCATGGGATGGAGCCCGGGCCAGGCCTGGGCAGGTCCCTCACATGTGGGCTGATGTAATTTGACAGAGGGTCACATCAGTTTCTTTCCCTCCAAATTTTAATATCAGATTCATTTATTATGCTGACTACCACTGACAAATGTTCACATTATTCACTCATTTATTCATTTGCTCATGAAATCTGTGTGTTGAGTAATTGTTTTGCCTTACTGGCAGTTTTAATTCTACATTCCTTTTTGTCAAAAGGTCAGTGGCTTGCTAGCTGGCCAGGCCTGCGTGTGCATTCCCTGGAGAGACGTTTTGCAAAGAGATGCTCGTTTACACTGGTCAGTCTTTGAGTTCCTCTCCTCTCTTGTTGGCTTGTACTGATACCTTGGGACCTGCAGGACTTGAGGGGGGCCCTTATCTTGTCTCTGCCGTGCCATTGCCTGGCCCCGTACCTGGGCCCTCTCACTCCGCAGCAAGATTCCTCTGTTTCCTCTGCTTGTTCGTTTCAAGTTAAGGTCTACAGACCTGTCACTACCACCTGGGGGGGTGTGTGTGTGTGTGTTTGTTGGGTTTGTAAGGCTCTTACCTCTACTATTTTGATAGAACAAATGAAAACTGTCAGGGTCTCAGAGATGGACAAATCAAGTTTGAAATGTCTTTGGGTTTGCTTTTGACTTTTGCCTAAAAGTGCACGAGATTCAAAGGGAATTTTTAACGTCTGATTTTTGATTTGGAAATTTGAAAAGGTGGTGATGAGTTTGTGTTAGGAAGAAGATGGAAATGTTCTAGGAAATCTAGTTTCAGTAAAGTTACTTCTGAACCAAAATGTTCCAAGACTCGAGATCTATAGTCTAAGAGTGTTATTTTATGGTAACTTTCTTTACGCAGCTGTGTTTGCTGCAAAAAATTCACATTTCTGTATGGAACACTGAATGAAATATGAATGTGCTTTTTACAATTTAGTACTTTTAATAAAGGATTTCTGAGCAAAAAGCTTAAGTACAAGAACCACAAAACATATAGATAAAAATATAGCCATAATCACACATCAAACCTCAGAAAATTCATTACATAGAGAACATCAGTAATTGAGAGAAGTTGAGAGAACCGACAGAAAAGTAATATATTTGCCCAGAATTCTAAAGGCATGAATCCTTTTAGCTGGGATCAGGGCTTCTAAGTTCTCTAGGGTGGGTGTTTTATTACAGTGAATGCTTTACTTAGAAGAGTGTAATTTATTATCATTGAATTCTCCTGGCAACATGAATTTGGATTTGGGTTTCTGGGAGAAGTTTACAATTAGTCCCCTTAAATATATTTAGAGCTTTGAAAGATACTTGATGTTAAAATAATTTGAATACCATACCTTTGTTTGATTGATCTGTGAAATACTGCCTTTATTTTTTTTTAAACCAAAAGCTAGTCCTTGCTGAGTGAAGCGTGGCCGTCGTGTTACAGAACACTGCGGCTAGACGGGCATTGTTCCCAGGGCTGGAGGACATGTGTAGTAAGATACAGCCACCTGCACCCTCAGGTCCTTTGGTCTTACATGAAGGGTGTTTCTAGTTTTGTAGGTTTTCATTTTTCCTCTTTGGAAACTTTCATTTGGGGTCTCAAAGCAGACTTTACACAGAGGCCTACAGAAAAGACAGGGACGAAGGTGGTCTCCTCGTGCAGTTCGCACTCTGCCAGTTCACACGTTCAACCGAGAGTCCCTATCTCCCTACCAAGTCCTTGCTGCTTCATAGCCTTTTGGAATTGTCAGGAGGCTATGATCTCTATGGTTTTCCTTTTTCTATTAAAATACAGTAAGAACTTGATTATGTGTTTCAGTATTTCTCAGCCTGACCCACAAGTAAAACCGGCGACAATGACTTAGTTATTGGCTCGTGTTTATTGCCAATGCAATGGGGTTGTGGTGCCTGACATTTTCTTCTTACTGTGTTGAAGCTTTTAGTGAGCTGCTCTTCTTACCCAGAAAGCAGCATAGCTTGGCCTCTCTTTGCAGATGGGTTACACATTCCTTTAACACTGGCATGCTCCCCTAACCTTCCTGGGTGGCTTTCGATGACTTAAACACAGTAATTGGCATGGAGGTCTGAAGCTTTATTTTATGATATTAAATCATTCTTTTCTGGAAACAGAAATCTGCAAAGTATACCATTCATTATGTGAAGGCCTGTATTAACACGGGCTCCGGCTGATGGATGGCGACGTTCTGGAGAAGTTACGAAGCACGTCTCAAGGGAGGTGCCAGCTCTTACCTTTGGAGGTGGGTGTTAGAACTGAGAGCTGAATCCCGGATTCTACCTACTGCATTTCAGAGATTGAGGTGTTTGTTTTTTTCTTTTAGCTTGGTATGTAAAGGGTAACATCATTCTAAGAAATACTCAAAAATGTGGACTGAAGTGAACTCGACTGCTATGGCATTATTTAGGGGGGACTTGGAGATCTCTCCATGTAATCTTGTGAATGTTTTTTTCTTTTTATATGAGCCATGCTTTTCTTGAAACAAAGAGGATTATCAGTCATAAGTTCTAAAGACTGAAATGGGGTGGGAGAAAGGTTTAGAAAGAGAAGATTTTTTTTTAAAGGACTTACAAAGCTGGCACTCAAGTCCAATGAGGGAGGAATTCTTGAGTTGGATGCCACCTTGGTTCTCTCGGTCCATGGCAGGGAAGGGGAGATTGGAACTATCTAAGCCCTAAGTGTCCTCATCTGTTAAATCTGAACTGTTTACTATGGTGCATGGTCAGCTATTGGAAGAAGTGGAGGCCTGGCAGGAGGTCTGTGAGAGTCCCCTGAGGCTCCTGTCCTAACAGCCGCTCCTCTCTGGACAACTGGGGAACTGCAAGGGTTGGGAAGTCTCTCTGTTGGCACAGTTGGGCTCAGAGCAGGCAGATTACTCTCCCTTGACCCCCAAGAGCCTATTTCTCCTGCCTCTTTGCTCCATGCCGTTCCCCTGTGATTTCCTGGGAAGTGGGCTGTGTGATGGGTCTTTGGTGACCTTATAGGGCCCTTGGATTACATTGACACATTGCATTGCTTGCAAGTCACCCATCCCCGTCCCCTGCCCAGCTTGCTATACCAGGTAGATCTCCTAACAGCAGGGTTAAAGACATGTGTGGAGAAGAAGTGTTCTCTGACAAGTCAAAAATCTTCCACCCTGGTTTAGGGCTGAAGTTTTGAACAAGACAAAGAGTTCATTGGGGCACCAAAGAAGAAATGTAAAGAAATTCAAAAAACCAGCAAAAAAAAAAACACAACTGTATGAAAATGCAGAGGCTTGAGAAATGACCAGTTATAATGAAATAACTTCAAGAGAAAAGTGTTTGCTTAGTTTTTCTAATCACTTTCTTGGTTGTCTCTAGTACAGTGCTTTAGCAGTAGAAAGGGACAAAAAGGGGGAACACCCAAACTTCCGGACAGGTTGAAAAAGATCCTGGTTATCTAACTGGTATCAAGTGGGCGAATGTGGAGTTGCTTCCATGTCTAA